>NC_033632.1:10900556-11035065 GCF_001540865.1 Ananas comosus | reverse complement strand
ACTATATATATATATATATATATATATAAACCATTTATATGTCTACAATCCATGGTCTACAATGCACCGGATGTACTGAATAGTAGAGCTACATCTCAATAAAAGAAAACCATTCCACGCACTTTAGTATATAATAATAGATAATATAATAAATTCAAGGCGTGGTGTTTTACTCTTTTCTTTGTATAGAAAGTTAGTCACCTTTACATGTCCTCTAGATGGTGCTTCTGGAGCACATTAAATTCAATTGTAGATTTGAATTTAAACTTTTAAGAGAGAAAAATTGGATCGCGGTCATCGAGAAAGGGGTGAAGTTATTTTCGACCGTGAATGTGAATGTTCGTGTTTGATTTATCGTAATTTAATTTTGATAACTTTTGAAAATACTATAGTCAATTACGGAAAGAAAAGATAAGAAAAGAATAATAAAATATTAGCCTATTTCTTGTATATTCATTTTTTTCGTTATTTATTTTAGAGTTAATTTCATATAGGTTTCTGCTAATATAGTGAATTACAATTATATCCATACAAAATTCAACTTTCATATGTTGTCCCTATAAAAATCCTAATCCTAATGTTTTTAAATATGTCCATGCCGTTAGAATTGGTTAGAAAATTTTAATTAACCGTAGGTTAAATTCTTAACTCTGGTTAATTTATGAGATAACTTTACATTTTTGCCCCTCTTATTTATTACACTGTTGTGGTTTTTGGAGAGATATATTTGTGATGATAAAATTGACATTTCACTTAAAATATAAACAGTTCTATAACTAGAGGAACATATTTAAAAACATTAAATTTTTGCAGAAAAAATATATAAAAATTAAATTTTGTAGGGACATATTTACAATTCACTATATTTGCAGAGACATGAATGCATTTAACGCTTTATTTCTGTTTTAAATACATAGTAGAACAATCGGAAAAATTTTAGATTCACAAATATACATACAAATAGTGGAAGAAAGCTAATTTTTACTTGAAATCTAGTTTACTCGAAAGTCTATTTCCAGCTAAATTTCACCTTCGTTGAAACAAATAAGCTTGAGGAGTATTTATTTCATCGGAAGTAGAGACGTAAAATATTAAGTTTTGTTGTTTATTTTATTGTAATTTTACTTTTGGTCAAAACTCAAACCTTTCAGCATCTCGTAATCAATTACAAAAACAAAGCGACAAAAATAATAAAATATTAATGATGGTGACTTTTAGATTTTACATCACTCACTTATTACTATACAAAAAATCAGAACGGTGAGAACTACAATTTTATAGCTGTGACAAAAAATATATAATTTTTATTTAAACTGTAATTTTTCTTTTAATAGTCTAGGTCATGAATAATTGCCATGTCCAATTACCAATTCTGTCTCGATGTACGGAATAATTAATTGCACCCCAAAATTGCACTGCAGTACAAAACCTGTCCCCATTCACCTATGAAGCAGGTTGAAATTTCACATCAGATTCGATAGAATGCGTATATAAATATCAAAGCTTAATATCTGATACATATTCGTATTCAAATTTATATTTAAAAAAATTTTAAAAGTTGATTCAAATATGATTTTCTAAAAAATTTGATCATATTTGACCGTTTTCATTCTTAAAAGATAAGAAAGATGTTAATATATATTGTAGGAAAATAAGGTAATTTTTTATCTTATTTTTCCTTTACCTTACAATGAACTTCATATTAAAAAATACATTTACATTTTTTTAAAATATTTAATTTATTGAATAAGATATAGGCATATGAAGTTTGAATACAAATATAAAGTTTTAATGCAATTATGTGTTTTATTTATGCCAATTTTAGTTCATATTTATAAATGCTTATTAGTATATATTATTATCGGAATAATATTTGTATTTGAATACGAATTCGATTCATTCTGAATTCAAATCCGTTTTAAGCGGATATAGTATCGAAGATTTGGCATACGACACATTTTTGCACCCGAAGAAAGATACAGATGCGGACATGGTTTCGTCAAAAAATCGACACCATTTTCATCCCTATAAATTTTATATCTTAATCCTTCCGTGGCTCATATTTTGTCACTTGTCTTATCTTTTTTTTTACTACTAAAAATTTAGGATAAACTTCAAATACCATACCTGTGGTTTCGCACTTTCTCATTTTAGTACCATATGATTTAAAGTGTATCAATTTAGTATCCTGTGATTTCATTTTTTTCTTTTCATCAACTCCTCTGTTAATATTTCGTTAAATTATATACAAAAAAAACTTTTCATACCCAATCTAAATTTATCGAATATTTACTTTAGTCTCTTTTAGTTTTAACTTTGTCACTGATTTAATAAAAAAAAAATTAGTGAAGGAGATAATAAAAAAGAAAAAATAAAACCACGGAGTACTAAATCGATACACTTTAAACCACAGGATACTAAAGTGAGAAAATGCAAAATCACAGAGATGGTATTTGAAGTTTTTATTAATGTACTTACATGTCGATATATAATACACGTAACAATCTGTGCATCATCAGGAGTTTTTAGAAGCAGGTGAAAAGGGTCTGCATCAAAAGGTTTTCATCAATCTCTTCTTTTACTTTGCAAAAAGAGGCTGATAATAACAGATCTTATCATTTTGTTTGAAACAAACAACTCCAACATTATTATTATTATTATTATTATTATTTTTTTGGTGTCTCAATCACTTTACAATTATCACTCATGCAGTGAAAAAGTAACATTCCTACATGTGAGTGGTAAAAATTGGACTCAGGTGGTGTTTGGTTGAGGGTCAGGAGGGGGTTTAAGGAGTTATTCCCCTCTTAATCCCCAAACACCTTTTTCAATGAGTGGAATTTGTTAACCCCATCCCTAACGGGTTATTCCGGAATAACCCGTTAGGGGTGTGGTTAACAAACCCCACCTCCCCCTGGAATTGGCCAGGTGGGGTTAACTAATCCCACCCCAATTTAATTTTTAAATTTAAATTTATAATTAAAATTTTAAATTTTAAATTTTAATTTTTTAAATTAAAGAATTTATAATCTTAATTAATATATTTATAAATTATAAATTATTATTTTTAATTTTTGAAATTTAAAATTTGATATTTGATATTTTTAAATTTAAATTTAATCTTAAATTTAAAATTTAGAACTTTAAATTTTTGAATTTGAGATTTAAAATTTAAAATTTTATTTTAATTTTTTTAATTTTTAAAGATATATATTTAAATTTTAANTTAATATGTAAAAATTAATATATATTATATAAAAATTGTAATTAAAAGATAAATTTAAAATCCGTGCATTGCACGGGTTAGTTGCTAGTTATATATATATGTGATAACAAACCTAAGTCTTTTTTTAGCAAAACTGACTATAAACAAATGATCCATTGGACTGGATTATTGATCCCCAGTGAAGTAATACATACGAGACTAGTAGTAAAAACTCCGTATAGTTGATCTTTTATTTGCGTCTGCTTTAAGGCATGATAACTAATTAAACAATGTTAATCTATGTAGTCGATGTGTTTGTTTTTTTTTTTGAGAAAGAGGTAGCATGCTACCCGCTTCATTCATTGATCATATGAACTAAGCTACAAATGTGAGGCAACCCGGCCCCAGAGAGAGAAAAAAAAAAAAAAAAAAAACAAATTATGACCGGAGGAGAAGCTCCCACTCCTTCACAAGCAGTTTGAATCTATGGACCGCTATCCCCGGGTTAGGGGGAATATTCCGAAATATTACATCGTTTCTGACCTTCCAGATCACCCACCAGCATCCCGCTAGTTCAGCAAGTCTGGTACGCTTATTAAGAGGGTCTTTCTTGCCAGTCCACCTATCCCAAACAAGATTCACCTCATCCCCCAGGTCTTGGGCCTGGATCTCGTCGTCCCCTAACACCAAGATGAATTTGCAGAATACACAGTGGGTAAACAGATGGTCCACTGATTCCTCGTCCGACCCGCAAAGCACGCAGGTGGGGTCATCGATCCACCATCTCTTAGCAAGTCTATCGCGTGTCAGGATTCTTTTCTTAAGGACCAACCAGATAAAGACTTTTACTTTAAGGGGGATTTTGAGACTCCAGATGGTGGCGGCGCGTGCGTCTCTCACCCCGCCGTCCGTCAAAGCCAAATAAGTCGATTTGACCGAAAACTGTCCGTCTGAACTCCACCGCCAAAGGATCTTATCAGGTCTATGTCCGACAGAGAAGTTGGAGACCCTTTCCACTAGCTCCGAGAGGTTCGGTATCAGCCCTTGCAAACGGCCCACTTCGGCACCCAGTATCTTGGTCCAATTCCAACTACCCCTCGTGAAATAGTCGCTAACTCTGTAGTTTTTCCCCTCAGTTGTGAGATGAGCTTCTGGGAACAGAAGGTTCAAAGTTTTCTCCCCACACCACCTGTCCTGCCAGAAGTCGATGGCTTTACCGTTTCCTAGTTCAAAGGTTGCACCCCATTTAAAGATGGTGCTGCAAGTAAGGATACCTTTCCACCAACAAGAGAAAGGTCTAAAGTATCTGCCTTCCCTCAGTGGTTTTCTTCTACGATAGTACAGAACCCGGATTAACTTGTTCCACTGTAGTTCAGGTGCAATGTGGAATTTCCACCACCATTTAGTCAATAACGCTTGATTCATGGTCGCAACATCCAAGATACCTAACCCGCCTTCCTTTTTGGACTTACAAACGTTTTTCCAAGCCACTAGGCATCCTTTGCCCGGGGTGCTGCGCCCACCATTCCAGAAGAAGTCCCTTCTAAGGGCTTCGATGTGCTTAATCACCCACGCGGGGGCCTTGAACACGGAAAGAGAGTATAGGGGTATGTTGGTTAGTACCGCGTTAACTAAGATAAGTCTACCCCCCCTAGATAGTAGTTTAGCCTGCCAGCCCTCTATTCTGCGGTGTATCTTTTGTATGATCCCCATCCATGCCTCCTTGGATGGTGATCTGGGAGAGAGCGGTAGACCCAAATAATTGGTTGGGAGGGTGCCCACTCTGCATTCCAAAATGTTTGCTAATCTGGCTCCTTTACCGACCTCCTGTCCCAGATAGTAAAGCTCCGTCTTCTTCCTGTTGATTTTCATTCCCGAGGCCCACTCGAAGAGGCGCCAAATAAACCTGAGATTTTTCAAGTACCTGCTTTTTGCTTCGCAGAAGAAAAAGGTATCGTCCGCAAATTGAGTGAGAGTGACCCTACATCCCTCGGACGGGCCGAGGCCTTTAATGAGACTGTTAGAGGCCGCCTCATTGGTCAAACGAGCCAGGCACTCAGCCACCAGTAAGAATAGATAAGGTGAAATCGGATCCCCTTGTCTTACGCCTCTCTTCGTCTTTATCCATTTGGTCGGCTCTCCGTTAACAAGTACTGCCACTTTCGCGTGGCACACGCAAGATTCGATCCATTCACACCACTTGTCATTGAAACCCCACCACCGTAGAATTTGGAAAAGAAATGGCCAATAAATCCTGTCGTAGGCCTTTTCAAAATCAACCTTTATCCCGACACCTTCGACGGACAATTTGCTACCCCATCCAATAAGTTCGGAAACTGATGCAAAAGCGTCGGTAATGTTCCTGCCTTTCAGGAAAGCAGACTGAGACGGGGATATCAGATCCTTCATAACCTGGTCTAGCCTATTGGTCAAAACCTTAGATAAAATTTTTTGGATCCCGTTTAACAAGCTTATGGGTCTAAAGTCATTTGCTCGCACTGCCCCCTCGTTCTTAGGAATAAGGCAAATGAAAGAGTAGTCGATGGCATCCGTGGAGAGCCTTCCCTCGTACATTTCCTGAAAGATACTCAAAATATCATCCTTAACAGTGTCCCAAAACGTTTGGTAGAACTTCAAAGGGAAACCATCCGGTCCCGGCGCCTTGTCGCTTCCCAGTTGAAAAACGGCTTTCTTGATTTCCTCTAAATTGAAGGGATCGGATAACCTTGCTAAATCAGGAGTCGCAATGCTATCGGATTGGAATAACCTGTCCCAGTTTCCAAAGGAAGGTGGGGCCGATACCTTAGGAGTGAACAGTGACTTGAAGGATTGGTAAAAATAATTTCGTTTATCCTCTTCAGCTTGGTAAGTGGAACCGTTATCGACGATCGTGCCAATCCAGTTAGCTCTGCGTCTGCCGTTAGCTACAGCGTGGAAGAACTTAGTATTACTGTCCCCCTCTCGCAGCCAGTGCTGTTTGGCCCGGGATCTCCAAAGTGTAGCTTCGTCGTCCAAGACTTTTCCTAGATTAGCCTTAAGTTCCGCTCTCATAGAGCATAAGTTGTTCGAAAAATCACCCAGTTCCTCAGCTTTATCAATCTTCTGTATTTCTTCCATTAGGTGGTTTTTAACTCCTCTAATACTGTAGAATTCATTAGCACACCACTCCTTGATCCTAATGCGACAGTGTCTCAGCTTCGCTGTGAAGGTTAAAACTGCCGATTTATTCTGGGTATTCCGCGTGTTCAGTGGAACCTCCCTCCACCAATCCGGAAGTTTAGAGGTAAAACCCTCATGGTTCAACCAAGCCTCCTCGAACCGGAAGATCGTGTGATTCACCCTAGCAGAATTTTCCACAGTTAGCAAGATAGGGCAATGGTCTGAAGTAATTCGAGGAAGTGCTTCAACTCTGGAGAGGGGGAACTCATGATCCCATTCAGTTGAGACAAGGAAACGATCGAGCCGCGTACACGTTGGAAGTGCTTGCATGTTGGACCAAGTGAAGGATTGGTTGGACATCGGTGGGTCAATCAAGGCAAGCTCTCTGATCAGCTCGTTGAATAAGTTTGTGGCTTTGGTGCTCCAAAGTTTTCCCCTTCGCTCCTCTTGACCTCTCGTACAGTTAAAATCGCCGCAGATGATCCACTTGCCCACGCAATGATCTTTCAGCTGAACCAATTCGGCGAAGAAATCTTCCTTGCCGTCCCAAGAGGCGGGTCCGTAGACGTTCGTGAGAAAAAACTTAGACCCGCCCGTGGTGGAGGAAAGCAGAGTAGTAATGGAGTATGTCCTTACGATGACCTCCAAGCAAGTGAAAAAACGGGAACTCCAACTCGTAATAATCCCCCCAGAGGCACCGTTGGCTTCAAGAAAAACACATTTGTTTAACAAAGGTCCCCCGAAACTACTAAGGAAGGAACTCGAAACATGATCAACTTTCGACTCCTGGATACAAACTACTGCATTATGAAGTTTAGACACTACGGCCCTAACGGCACACCGTTTAGAGGGGTCGTTGAGCCCCCTAACATTCCAGCTACAGACGCGAAACATATAAAAAACAGATAGACTCTCACCACCAAAACCCAAAAAAAGAGTCTACAGAAACCCTACTCGTCCTGCCTATTTGCATTCGTTCAGAAAAGCGGAGAAGGTCTTAGCCTCGTTCTCTCCTAAATCCACCCCGCAGAGGTGACTCTTGTAGGTGATCTTCTCCACAGGAGTTCTGCGCCCAACCTCCTGAACCCCCTCACGCTGAATGCTCTTCCTTTCCATTGCCTTGTGTAGGATTGATCGCTTGCGGTATGCAGCGAGTCGCTTACAGGTTCTTGGCACCATCGCTGGGGAAGAGGCTCTTGAACTACCTGACGGCACTGGCTCTATTGCCCCCGGTATCTGCGGCTCAGACACACACGCTGGGATCCCACTCAGAACCGGATCAAAGTTTGGGCTAACCAGAAGATCAGGGGTGGAAGGCGATTGAAATCCGAAGGCATCTGAAAAGACCGAGTCCCCAGCAATCAGATCAGTAGAGGGGAGCAAAGTGCAGTTGGTCGCGGCTGCTCCCACAACTCCGAGTGGCAGTTGCTGAAGAAAATAAGAATCTGCTGTAATGCGGCACCCGTCCGTTGAATCCTTCCCTGCAGGTGTGACCGAAAAGGCCCAACTGTCACAAGAGAAAAGGAAACCCTACTCAAGGGCCAATGGTGCACTCAAGATTGCTCTCAAGGCCTGACAAAAAAATAACGAAGCGGGCCCGGCTCGGATACTCGGTGGGGGCCCACTAAACAGCCCAAAAGATAGCCCACCCCGGCTGCCACCCAGCACTCCTAGTGGATTGGGGGTGAAAAAAGTGACCCCAAGGATCGAGGTGGCCAACAGGAGTTTATTTTCTATTTATAACTGCTCATTATTCTTCTTATTCTATCTTATTTATTCAAACGCTATTTTTTTTTATTCCCAGAAATAACTCAATTTTCATTCAAATGTAAAATTGATCTATTTTCGGCTTACACCTGAACTTATATCTATCCCAAAAATAACTAGTTCTTATAACCCGAACCAAACGAATAATAAAATGAGATTTGTTAAGTAAAATTATATGGAGACCCCCTAAGCTATAGGTGATTCTGAGATAGACACTTCAACTTTTCTTTCTTTTTTTTTCTTTTTTTCTTTTTTTTTTTTCTGGCTGTATTTACACCTCTTTTGACTTCTACATTTCTAGTTAACTAAGTTAAAATTTTTGTAATATTTTATAGTTTTATGAGTTTAAAATATTAAACTTGGCCAAATTATTAAATTAACTTGGCAAAATCTCTCGAATTTATTTGGCTAAAATCAGAAAATTTTACATTTTTAACACACCATATTACATTTTACACACTATTAATACGCTTTTTATACACCATATGACTTAAAAAAAAATAATGATGTGCAGTTATACTAATGCGTTACATATTGATGTACTTATGATCTATACGTGTTGTATTCATAAGCATTACTAGTACAATAAAAAAAAGTTCCACATAAATAAAAAATTCCTCATGATAATGTTTTCTAATTAATCAACTTTGTGACTATTAACTATTTCTAGGTCAAAATATTAAAAGAAAATAAAGTATTTCAATAATATGTACAGTTACGGATGTTAACGGATATGGATGTTCGAAATTATAACTGAATCCGAATCTGATTTCAAATATGGGAAAAAATAAAGCGTTATAATTTTTATCTTTAGTTGTACTGAATCCAAATCGGAACCCAAAACTAAACCTATGTAAAAACATATTTTATATATTAAAATATAAATATATTTTTTTAGATATCTATTTTAATAGCTAATATTTATTAATAGTTTAATTTAACATTTAAAAAAATTAAATGGCCAGATTCGATTTTGTATCAAGTCATATTAAAAATCAGCGGCTTAAAATATGCTTCGCTAATCTTACTTTCTATTAGCATAGATTAGTCTTACAAAAAATAAAACTTAAAAATTTATGCTACAAAATTTGTTATAAAAATTAGTATTTGTTTAATTAAGTACAATATTAGAATAATAATCTATGAATATTTTTCTATATAATAAAATTAAAAATAAAATTAAATATTTATGATGTTACGCCGATGTCACCGGCCCTTGACTCTTAACCCAGTAATATTTACGAGTCGCTATTTGATATGAGTTTTTAAAATTGCTATGAGCTGAATTTCTCAGTCGTTGACCTGGTCAAAAGCCTTCCTAGGAAAACGTGCGACAATTAAATCCGGCTTCACATGATGACCCTCGAGGTCGAAGCTTGCGCCCTCCGACGGATCAGGCGATTCTGCTGATTTGCGATCGGATCAGCTGAGTTCGAAAATCCTTACTGTAGAACAAGTTCGGCTGAATGAGCCGAATGGATGAAATGCATAGTAATTGATCGGTTGAAAGAGCCGAATGTCTTTATATATTGAAATTAAATCTATGAATTTGTACAAACGCGAGTGTGCCTTTAGGGTATACAGACTCCGAAAATCTGACTTAGAACTATTCCTACGAAAAACAGTAGATGCGAAAAAGGAAAAGATTACAAGTAGACTATTCCTAGAAAATGTAAAGAAAATGTAGAGAAATAAAAATGGTCTTCTATTCTAAAAAAAAAAAACCTCCTTTTTTGGCATTATTTGCCTATTTATAGTCCACCCTTATTGTTTAGTTATTGCTTCATGATCGGTCAATTTTCTATTTTTGCGGGCCATTACAAGCCGATCAAAACTGCACATAACCGCTTGCAGTTATACCCTGTGGTTATGCTATTAATCTGCCATTACTCCTGGTGCACCACGAAACCCATTTAATCTTGATCTTTGAAGGTTCTGGCTGAACTGTGCACCAATATGCCATTTGGCATTTTATTATTGGCTCTAACAAAAATATTACTATTTAATTAAGATTTGAGACGATTTATGTGATGAATGGTAGAGGAAACTGTCCTATTTTAGGAACCGGGTTGTCAATCGAGCTTGTCTTCATGAGCTAACTCTTGCTCGATTCGGAATGAGCTCAAGATTGATCGATTGTTTAATAAATGCGTTGAATACGAGCTAAATTTTTAGTTCGAAATCTTAACGAGTTAAACACGAGTTATAATTAGCTCACTTGTGTTCGGCTCGATATACTGGAATGAGCGCAAACACACACATATATAGAATTAGACTGGAATGCTTCTAATAGCACCAAGTCATAGGTGCTATTAGATATTCGGCTCTTGGATGAAGGGATGTACGATTAGAATAATAACGGTTCTCTAGAGTTGAGTCAGTGGCTAGTTCAATAGTATAATTTAACGAATAAAAATAATTAAAAAGATAAATTAAACAGTAAAAAATTTAGTAGCACTAGATGTTTGGTGCTATTAGAAACATCCTAGCCGGATCCTATACATATATGGCTAACCTCGAATGCTTTTGTGGCACCAAGGTATAGGTCCTTCTAAATTTTAGTCAGTGAATTCTCTTTTTGTGGTTAGATCAAAAGTCAATAAAGACGATTACTTATATGTGCATTTATATTACAATTATTTACTATTTAAATTTTAAGCTAATCCAAATATAAATCGCCTCTATTTTGTGAATTTTATTTATTAGATTAAGAATCTAATTTTTTAAATTATTTTTTCTAACTTTTCAACCCGGTAGTAGGGCAATCAGAGCTGAATTTTTTCAATTGAATATTTTAACTCGTTTATTAAACCCATTAAATATGATATGTCGGCGATCAGACACTACAATAAAAATGGTGTATAGCGATATTTTTAAATATCGGTACAGATAAAAAAAAATACTGCTGGCTAAATTACCGATACTTTTTATAAGTGTTGCTATATGTAGGGTCACTATATATAGGGCCGCTTTAATATTGGCACCCACTCTTCCAGCGATATGTGGCGGAGGGATACTTGACGATCGTAATTTTTCACGGTGCATATGAGATGCTTGCGGCTGAACTCCAGCCGCCGGAGTCCTATCTCGTCGGCTGCGGCTGAGGAGGAGAGCGGGAAATGATGATCAATTTTTTTTTTCTTTTTTATTTGTAATTGGACCGAATGGGCTGTGTGGAGTTGGTTGAGTAGTGTAACTTTTTATTTTTGATTGGATTGGATTTTATATTTAGGCGTTAATAAATTTTTTTTAAAATTTTTTGACATAAATAAAATACTTACACAAAAATATCTTAAAAATATGTCTTTTTAATCTAATTCTATTGTACTAAGAATAGAATTTACTAACGATATATTTTAATGAATTAGATCGTGCTCAGTTCATTTATTATAACAAATGAGTCGAATACGATATATTTTCAGCTCTCTGCTGTTCGGCTCGTTGACATGCTCTATTATTAGGAACAGTCTCCACCGAATTTTTGTGCTGTTAAATATGTCTCAAATTCTAGTACCGCAAGGTCTTCTAACCCTATTCTGTTTCAATTATCCCATTAAGTTAAGTTTAGATTGTGCCTAATTTATCGAGATATTTCTAATTTTAGTGGATTTGTATTTCTAATCGTATTAGGATTTAGTCACTATTATAAATATACTCTTTCTGCTGTTGATTTATTGCGGAAGATGAGAGAGAAAATATGGGTGTATTTTTTGGAATTAGGGTTTTATGAGAGAGGCGTATTTTGTACACTATTTTGATTCTAATGAAGATTTCCGCTCCGTCTTCGCTCGTGGACATAGACCGTTGGCCGAACCACGTAAATATTGTGTGTTTTATTTTTCTTTTCTCTTTTTCGAATCTTTTTTGGTATTTTCGCATCGACGAACTAAATCTTTTCGGTTTTAGTTCCAACCTGTGTGATAAAAAAATCTATCCGTTTTGGCATCACTACCGTACGACGTATCTCCATCGGACCGATCGCCTAATAAAAGAACGAAACAAAGCGGCAAAAGCTAAGTGAGGTGACAAATTAATAAAGCAGAGGAAAAGATAAAAACGCAAGACTCAAAAGTCCAATTAAAATAATGGTGACTGAATAGTAAAATAAATAAATAAATAAATAAATAAGTTTTAAATGAATAGAAGCGAACGCAAATGGCGGCCTCCGAGTCCTCACGAACCTCGTCAAGATCCTCCTGCAGCGACAAAAAAATAAAGTAAAGAAAAAGAAAACGCCGTGTTGGGTACGTGGCAAAAGTTGTGATTACGTCACTGCATCACTCATTGCGATGTCGATACCTCACTAAAAAAAAAGAGAAAGCCTACAAAATACAGGGGTGATAATGCGGTGTCTCTGACTAGTTAAATTGTAGGTATAATTATATACAGATCGCTCTATAAATATCGTAAATTATAAATATGTTTTTATAAAGTTCAAGTTTTATATACTGTTCTTGTAAAAATATTGATATTTTAAAATATATTCATTGCTGTTAGAATACGTTAGAAAATTTTAGTTAATTATAGATTAAATACTTAACTTTAGTTAGTTAATGAGGTGAATTGATCTTTTTTATCGCTTTTCAATTAACAGTTGGAACTTTTAGAGAGATATATTTGTAATGGCAAAGCAAAAAGGTCATTTCACTTATAAAATAGATAGTACTTTAACAGTAACGAACCAGAGAGATATATTTAAAAATATTAAGACTTTTGTAGGAACAACATATGAAAGTTAAATTTTATAAAGATATATTTATAATTTACTATATTTGTAGGGATCTGTATGAAATTAACCGCTGTACAGTGGACTTCCTCATACTTTGATATCGACAGGTTAGAGAAAGATAGAGTTTTGGTGTAATAGATGTGTATTATTCTAATAACTTCTCCTGTCGGCAGCTACTACTATTTTTACCGATAATTTAAAATTAGGTTGAACTGATTGGTTCGAACGGTTTGATTATGATCCAATCTATAAGCCAAAAAAATTGCTTTGAACTGTTCGAACAGACGATACATGTGAATGGATTTGGTTTTAATTAAACCGGCCAGAATTTTTTAATTAAGTCATATTAAAATCCAACCGCTTAAATTCAACTTAACTAATTTCATTTTCTTTTAGCATATATAGGTTTTATAAAAATTGAAATTAAAAAACTTATACCCATTTAATTTGGTCTAGAAATCAATATTTTATGAAGCTAAAATAATAATATATGTATTATCTTATATATAACAAAATTAAAAATAATTATTAAAATATTTATAACATCATGATGATGTCATTGGTTTAACAAGTGGTTGACTCATTGGTAGAGCTAGCGAGCCTTGACTCAATAACATTTTCGGGTCATTGTTCCATATGATTTTTTATATATATATAGAATTAGGTTACTATACTATTAATAACACCAAACTCTTTGTACCATTACATCTTCTGCCCTTGGATGAAGGGAAGTGCGGTTAGGATAATAGTGGTCCTTTAGGGATGAGTGGGTGGTTGGTTGAATAGTATGATCTAACAGGTGAAAATGGTAAAAGAATAGATTTAATGGTAGAAAATTTACAAGTACTAAGTACTTGCTGCTTTTAAAAGCATTATAATCGAACTCTCTTTCTCTCTCTCTATATATATTTATATATAGAATTATACTACTATAATATCGATAGTGGTCCCCTAGGTTGAGTGATTGGTTGGTTGAATAGTATAATTTACCGGATGGAAATAATCAAAAGGTAGATGTAACAGCAGAAAACTCAATAGTACTAAGAATTTGGTACTATCGATAGTATATCGATAGTAGCCGGACTCTCTCTCTCTCTCTCTCTCTCTCTCTCTCTATATATATATATATATATATATATAGAATTAGGCTATTATACTATCTATAGTACCGGAGCTCCGGTACTATAGTCTTGTTTTCGATCTTTGGGTGTTCAAATTAATGATCCACACTGTTAAATATGATCTAGAGTATATGAAGTTCTTAGAAATAAAATTTTAGTTTTTTTCGACATCGTTTACTTAGTAAATAAATTATGTCAAAATGGATAGCGAAAATTGAATAATCTTTAAAATTTGAGTATAGGATTTTTAAATTCAAGATCAAGAATGTTAACCTTAATCTAGATAGTTTAAAGTATTTTTATCAAAATTTGAAGAAATTTAGATTCTTCTATGCCGTTAAACTCCAAACTCGCCATAATAGCCATTGAAAATTGACAATTTTGAAATGGTTTGATCATAAAGTAAACTATGTCGAAAAAATATAAAATTTTATTTCTAAAGACTTTAAATACACTAGATCAGTTTTAACGATGTGGATCGTTGATTTGAACACCCTAAGATCGAAAACGAGACTATAGTACTGAAGCTCCGCTACTTTAGATAGTATAGGAGACTAGCTCTATATAGATATGTATATAATTGGACTGGAATACTATTAATGTATTTGAGCTCTTTTACTATATAGTTTTTAACCTTGGATCAATAATTATAGGCTTAGGATGATAGTGATGTTCTAGGGTTGATTGGGTGGTTGGTTGAATAGTATGATCTAACGGGTGGAATTTATTAAAGTGTAGATCTAACGGCTAGAAAATTGATAGCAAAAGAGCTAAAATACTATTAATAGTATTCCAACTCAACTTTCTCTCTCTCTTTCTCTCTATATATAGAGAGAGAGAGAGAGTCCGGCTATTATACTATCGATAGTACAAAGTTTTTGGTACTATCGAGTTTTCTGGCGCTATATCTACTCTTTGGTCATTTTTATCCGTTAAATTATACTATTCAACCAACCACCCAATCAACTCTAAGAGACCACTATCATCCTAATCAGAACATTCTTTTATTCAACGGTTGAAAAATTGATAACATCAAGCGATTGATACTATCGATAATATATGAGCATAATTCTATATATAAGCTATAATAATTATAATCCACTAGTATTTGACCCGTGCGATGCACGACTAACATAATAATATAAAGGGTTATTTGCATACATGTCCCTGCAAATATAGTGAATTACAGAAATATCTCTACAAAACAGAAATTCCATAAGTTGTCCCTGCAAAAGTCCTAAGTTATGCAGATATGTCCCTTTCGTTAAATTCCGTTAGTGAACTGTTTATTTTTTAATAGTTTTCTTGTGAAAGACTGTTTTGCCCTCACAAATATATCCCTCCAAAAGTATCCTCTTCCCCTTCTCTTTCTCTTCCTCTTCGGGCCGTCAGAGCGGACAACGGCGGCGACGCGGGGTCGGGTTCGCCAGCGACAAAGAGGAAGGAAGAGAAAGAGGGAGAGGAAGAAGAAGTGGGAAGAGGAAGAAGGAAAGGAAGAGGGAAGAGGAAGAGGAAGAGGAAGAGGGAGAGGGTTTGCCCCCGCCACAGCCTTCGCCGAATCACCTCCTCCCTCGCCGGCGATGAGGAAGAGGGAAGAGAAAAAAGGAGAGGAAGAAGAAGGGCGAAGAGAAAGAGGGAGAGGAAGAGGAAGAGGAAGAGGGAGAGGGTTCGCCGCCGCCGCCGCCGCCGCATCTTCTCCCTCGCCGGCGACGAAGAAGAGGGAAGAGGAAGAGGGAGAGGAAGAAGGAAGGGGAAAAGGAAGAGGAAAGAGGAAGAGGGAGAGGAAGAAGAAGAGGGAAGAGGAAGAGGGAGAGGGTTCGCCGACGTCGCCGCCGTCGCCGCATCTCGTCGCCGGCGATGAAGAAGAGGGAAAAGGAAGAGAACGATGAGGAAGAAGGGTAGAACCGTAAATTCACACTATTAACTAGTCGTGGTTAAGTAGTTTAACTGTGGTTAACTAAATTTCTCTAACAGACTCTAACAGCAGAGACAAATCTGCATAACTTATGATTTTTGTAGGGACAACTTATGAAATTTTCGTTTTGCAGGAATATTTCTACAATTTACTATGTTTGCAGCGACGTGTATGCAAATAACCCTAATATAAAATAACAAAAGTTATTATGTGATGATAAAAGAAAAACATTATAATTAATATTATATTTTTTTAACAAATAAAGAAATATACTATCAATCTTAATTATAGTACATATTAAAGTATAAAAGCTAGAAAAACAAAATTATGGATCAAAATAAATACTCAGGTAAAGATAAAAAATTCAACCCTGTTCTATTATCTATGAATTGGTGTACAAAATAATTTACATTTTCATATTGATGTACAAAACAAAATGAGAACTCAAATTGATGTGAAAAATTACAAATGACATTAATATTTAATCATATAATCAGATCAACTAAACTTTCATGTTTGACACAAATTAGAGTAAGCATACGTATATGAGAGACATACCAACTTCCAAGATTCAAATATATATAGATGTTGGTCTTCAAGAAAATATGAAGGAAAAAAAAACTTTGTTGCATGAAGATGAAAGTACCTGCTTCAATAACAGTCGTATCTTACATTTTGATCAGAAAGAACTAAGTCTAGACTATTCACCATCACTGGACGATGAAATTCAGGCATAGTATACAGACAAATCACTCTAACTTTGATCTTCCATTTGTCTCCAAGAGGAGTGATGTCACTTATAAAATCAAACTCAAGTGACATATCCTGAGAACAATAAGACATCCAGAAAAAAAAAAAATTAATACTTGTTTCGTATTTAAATAATAAAATGAAAACAATATGTTCTATTTTCAAGCATCAACATCTAAGAATTAAGAAAAACTGCTCAATAGCCACTTAACTGAAATGTACCGAATATTATTAAAACGAAGTGAAAATTACAGAAAAAGTGATAGTAGAGAAGTGATATGCAATATTTATAATTAGGTGCATGGCACATAGAGAATATTAAGAAACAATGAAAAAAAACTCGAAAAGAAATTTCATGCAGTACTTCTTGTTGAAGATAGCAAAAACTTGACTTATGGCACAACAATGGGTTCCCAAAAACAGTGCATCCTCTAAAAAGAGATGAGAATCGTAATTCTTTTAATAGACACTTAATTTAATTGGTATAATTTGATTTAATTTGATTTAATAGTATTTTCTAATTATATATATAATTATATTTAATTGATATAATTTGATTTAATTTGATTTAATAGTGTTTTCTAATTGTATATATAATTAGAGCAGGGCTGCTGTGCTCTAAGAAGCACGGAGGCCTCCATGCTCCTGAGCCGTTTTCGATGATGGAGTTTCCGAATCGACGACCGGCTCCGTTAAACTTGATCTAGTGTATTTGAAGTTTCTAGAAAATAATTTTTGCGATTTTTCGATATTATTTACCTTGCAATCGAAAGGATTCAAAATCAATAATTTTTAACGGCTGAAAATAAAAATCCTATAAAAAGTGGTGATATAGCACTACAATTTTCGATCAGAAATATTGATCTTGTTGTAGATAGTATAAAGAATTTTGTATCAAAATTTCATCTAATTTGAATACTTCTACACCGTTAAACTTGAAAACGGCAGATATCAATCATTAAAAACTATGGATTTTGAATCCTTTCGATCACTAGGTAAATGATATCAAAAAATCGCAAAAATTATTTTCTAGAAACTTCAAATGTGCTAGATCAAGTCTAACGGAGCCGATCGTCGATTCGAAAATTTCATCATCGAAAATAGCTCAGGAGCACGGAGGCCTATGTGCTCCTAAGAGCACAGCAGCCCTGCTCTATATAATTATATTTAATTGGTATAATTTGATTTAATTTGATTTAATAGTGTTTCCTAATTGTATATATGATTATATTTAATTGGTATAATTTGTTAATTACTATAATTTGATTTAATTTGATTTAATAGTATTTTCTAATAAAATTGCTATTTTATATTTGAGTTTGATATATGATAAATATATAAAAAGTCACGTGATAGTATTATTTAAAAAATTTTACTTTAGTATATAGTAAATAGATACGTGCTAATTGAGAGTCCAAAATGGAAAAATGTTATTCAGAGTAGACAAACAGTATATTCCTGTGAGTGCTTTTCCCCGCCCCACGTTTTTCGCTTCTCGAAACCACAGACCCATTTGTGCACGGATCAGCTGTGTCCGGACGTTTGCAGATTGTACATTTTTTCCAATAAAATATTCTTGCCCTCCATGACACGGCTCTGTTCAGTTTCGGTAAACCTGGAAGGAGGAATTCTACACTATCACACTTGCACAACGTCATTAATAATAAGTCAACCATATTCTTTTTTTCCAAACAAAAGTATAATAAAAATATTTTTTTACAATCATGATGGGACATATATTCTTAAAAGAATTAATTTGATTGATTTGTTACGCCACGTCACTAATATACCCGTTGCATTCTAGAATTTTTCGCTAGGAAGGTAGCTAGCATTAGATCAGTAATAAACTCATATTTAAAATCAAATAATAATATATCCATCCACTTTTTTCAATGCCCTTTTTCTAATTAATAATCAGGACAGTTTTTGATATTATTTTTATAAAAATTCAAATAAAATTTGTAGATTCCAAGGTGTTTTTTTCTTTTTTAAATTGCTTTATCGCTTTACTTAGACAACAACAACTAACTATTATATACAGTATTTAATATACAGTATTTAATATCAGTTAGTATATACAAACGTAACTCATACAAAATTTATAGAGTGCGTTTGGTTCGCGCTATCTTTTAAAGATTTTTAATAATCCAATAGAAATAAAAAAATATGACGGTGTTTGACTAAAGGTACTAAGTAATCTAATTGGTAATATTAGATTTATTTGGGAATAAAATTCATCCTAAAGTACTAATCTCATTCCTTTGAGAGAGGATGGGTATCCTCATATTAATGGATTGAAATAATCATAATATGTCTAATCTCTTTCTTTCTCCCTATCCGCCGGCTAATTGGTATTATTTTTCTTTACACTCTAATCTCATATCTCTCTCTAAACTTATCTTTCTCTCTAAAATTCAACTATTTTTCTCTCTCTAAACTAAGCTTTCTCTCTTCCTCTTTTTCTAAAATCTCAACTCTCTCACTCCCTCTAATTTCGACTCTATTTCTCTTTGTATTTTTTTAATTATGCTCTCTCTAACCTATACTCTCTCTCATTTTTTTAAAAAAAGATGCTGAAATTTTTGATAGCATTATCTAAAATTAATTAATTAAATAAATAAATAAATAGTATATTTTTTGTAACCATAAATAATATGGCTAAATAATATGACCGTGCGAACCAAATACAGGAATTTCACATTCTTAGTAATAGAATGAATAGGAATAAAATTCTCGGACATCTTTTCATTCCTAGTAATCTTTTATAATGCGAACCAAACGCATCCATAGGGTAAACATCAAATTCCACTCTTTTGGTTTCGCAGTTTCTTATTTTAGTATCCTTTAGTTTAAAATGTATCAAGTTAGTGTCCCGTGGTTTCATTTTTTTTTTTTTCGTCAGCTCATTTGTTAATATTTTATCAAATTATATATAAAAAACTTCAGATATTCCACTTAAATTTATCGAATATTCACTTTAGTACCTTTTAGTTTTAACTTTGTCACTCATTTAACAAAAAAAATAGTGAAATTGATAATAAAAAGAGAAAAATAAAACCACAGAATATTAAATTGATATACTGTAAATTATAAGATACTAAAGTGAGTAAATGTAAAATTACGGATGGTATTTGAAATTTCCCAAATTTTTTAAAAAGAAAACTATATTAGTTCTTTAATGTGGTGTTTTTGATTATTGTATATAGTTCTTTAATGTGGTGTTTTTGATTTTATATATATATATATACTAACCCCCCCACAATATCACCTAACACCCACCACCCCCTCACACCACCCCGTCCTCAAGACCACCATCACCTAAAAAAACTACCTCTACCCGCCCCCGCGAGGGCCTCACAACATAACATGAACTCGACGAGATCACTCGCGGACCTCGAGATGTACTCCCACACCCTGGCTGAAGCATGGCGGTACCCGTTAGTCACAGTCCACACGTTCAACACACTAGACAACACACACACACAACAAGCATACTCTAAGATAACCACAAAAGAATCAACACTTAAACGCACCTCCTCAGCAAACCTACTCAGACAGAACAAGACAGCATGACCCACCTTACAACAAAACACACACAATAATAAAATTCCATATAACACAACCCTAACCCTACTCACACAACATACTCACAACACACACCACACTACATATATATATAATAATAATATATTATATAAATACTATTAACATATATTATATATATGTATATAATATATTAGGATGGGGATAATATAATATATGAGTATTAGAGATAATATTGTAATAATATAATTTAGGAAGTTAGGATGAAAAAATGTGCAGATTAGAATGAGAGTGATTCGGTTAAGTATATAGTGAGACCTAAGGGTTGAGTTGGTGAGTTTGGTTGATAGTATAATATAAAACGTAAAAAATTGGGAAAAAATTAAAAAAAAAGGGAGTAAAGAAAAATAAAAGGTAAAAAAACTATAGTACAAGAGGCTCTATACTCATTCAAGAGTATAGAGCCGCACCTATATATGTATACTAAATGCAGCTCCATACTTTAAAGTACCAAGTTATTGGTCGTTGTAGATTTTTATCCAATTGGATTTAAGAGCATATGCGGTGAGGAGATGTGGGCCCCCCGTCCAGGGTTGAGTAGAGTGGGTGTGCTGAATAGTATCAATCTTAATTTAATGGTTGAAAATGATTCCGAGAAGTAGATCTTAACGGTAAAGAAACTTACAAGCACAAGTGCTGGGGCTTTTACAACGCACCATAGCGGACTATATTGATATAATATATACCTATTATATATATATATTATATACTATATATAATACTATATAAATCATATACTATGATATATATATATATACTATAATATAATTCGGTTACCTATACTATCTATAGTACCGAGCTCCGGTACTCAATAGTCGTTTCGTTTTCCGATCTTACGCGTCAACATCAACGATCCCACACCGTTAAATATGATCTAGGGTATATGAATTTCTAGGAATAAAAATTTTTAGTTTTTTTCGATACTCGTTTATGTAGTAAATCAACTTATATCAAATGGCCGGTGAAATTAAAGTAATCTTCCCTACACTCTCTGCACTACCTCACCGCACTTTAAATCTCCAACGTCCACGAATGTCACACCTTGACATCCTCACTCACCAACCGTTTAAAATACATCTTTCTATCCCAAAGTTCGAAGAAATTAGATATCTTCTACCCCGTAAACCCTCCAAACTCATCACCCTACCACCACCCATTCACTCGCATAATTTTGAAATAGTTTCGACTCTCAAAAGTAAAACTATGCTGAAAAACTACTACCTAAATTTTATTTCTGGAACTTTCAAATACCCCTACCCGCACTCCCAGTTTTTAACGTGTGGATCGTTGATTCTGAACGCCTCCACCAGATCGAAAACCAAATACTATAATCGTATACCGGAGCTCGGATATAGATATATAGTCAGCTAGCTCTATATAATATACTATATAACAAAAAAAAAAATAATATATATATATACATATATATAAAAGTTATTGCAAATAAAACACTGCATACATCATTGCCTTTCACAGAAGACAAAAGGAAAAAATTAAAAAAAAAAAACTGCTTGGTCATTAACAATCCTATCCATTTCCCTCAGCCCGAACGCACTTTCCCCAGCGTCCCTCTCATTTATATTGCCCGCATCTCTACCACACCCACACACCTACTACATCGCCCCTCTCATTTATATTGCCCCCGTCTCTACCACGCCCACAGACCTACTACGTATTTAGTTTGTAAATTTTCGCTGCACTCTACTCTAATTTTAACGAGCATATATAATATGGGAGAAGACTCTTTGTCGTCGTCGTCGTCGTCGTCGTCTGCTGCTGCGGCGACTTCGCCGCATGTGCTTCTGATCGCATTCCCGGGGCAGGGCCACGTGAACCCGGTGCTCCGCCTGGCGCGGCGCCTGGCGGCGAAGGGCCTGCTCGTCACCTTCACCTCCACCTCCGACATCGGCGCCCGCCTCCTCTCCTCCTCCTCCGATGTTTCTCCCCTTCCGAACTTCCGCTTCGACTTCCTCTCCGACCAGCCGTCCGGCCCGCTGGCAGCACTCGACGACCTCATGCGCCACCTCGCGTCCGCCGGCCCTCCCTCCCTGGCCGCGCTCCTCCGCCGCCAGACCGTCCCCGTCACCTGCGTCGTCGGCAGCCCGTTCCTGCCGTGGGCGCTCGACGTCGCGGAAGGTCTCGGCATCCCTGCGGCCGTCCTCTGGGTGCAGTCGTGCGCGGTCTTCTCGGCCTACTACCACTACCACCACCGCCTGGCAGCCTTCCCTCTCTCCGACTCCGACCCCCCCGTCTCCCTCCCCGGCCTCCCGCCGCTCTCCGCCGCCGACGTCCCCTCCTTCCTCCACCCTTCCAACCCCTACAAACTCCTCGCCGACACCATCCTCGCCAGCTTCGGCAACCTCGGGAAGGCCCGCTGGCTGCTCGCCAACTCCTTCAACGAGCTCGAGCACGACGCTATCGCAGCCTTCTCCTCCCTCCGCCCCCTCACCCCCGTCGGCCCGCTCACCGACCCCTTCCGCGGGGACCTCTTAACGCCCGCCGACGACTGCATGTCGTGGCTCGACGCGCAGGAAAGGCAGTCTGTCGCGTACGTCTCGGTGGGCAGCGTCGTCGTGCTGACGGCCGACGAGATGGCAGAGATGGCCTGGGGATTGCGGGACTCCGGCCGGCCGTTTCTGTGGGTCGTCCGGCAGGAGAGCCGCGGCTTGCTGCCGGAGGACTTTCTGGAAGGTTTGACAACAACCGAGGGGGATGTGGGACGTCGAGGGTTCGTGGTCGGGTGGAGTCCGCAGGACCGCGTGCTGAGCCACCCGGCCGTCGGGTGCTTCCTGACGCACTGCGGGTGGAACTCGACGCTGGAGGCACTGTCGGCAGGGCTGCCGGTGATCGCGTTCCCGCAGTGGGGGGATCAGGTCACGAACGCCAAGTTTCTGGTGGACGTTTACGGAGTCGGGGTGCGGCGGCCGGAGGCGGAGGGGATGAGGGCGCGGGCCGCCAAGTGGAAGGAGGCGGCGGCAGCTGCCGTCGCGGAGGGCGGGTCGTCCGATCGGAACATTCAAAATTTCGCCGACGAGTTACGCAGTATAGTAGTATCTGGTACTAGTGATACCACTAGCAGTAACGTTTGCAGCGGCGATAACAACGATACTACTGAGGAGAGCATCAAGTAACAATATAGCAGCAACAATGGTGATCGACAATGATTGCGAATAATGGTGAGAAGTAACAAGTTAATAAAGTATAGCATAACATAGATTCTTCCATATATACTGTGTAGTAGCAAAAATAACATTGCTGGTAATAAATAAGAATTTTGATTCTCTCTCTTAGTAAAATTGTTTTAAAAGTTTATTTTTTTATTCTTTGTTAACAAAATTTTATGTTTTTTGAATAATTCGTTTTCTTGGTCGGAAGCATTAAGGAGTTTGCCGTAACTCAAACTCAAAATTTTCTACTCTAATACTACGTAAAATAATTATTGTACTCTAAAAATTTAAATTAAAAGATAGCGATTTTAAATATTTTTATATTTAACATAAAAGAAGAAATGAAAAAATAAAATAAGACGCTAAAAATATAAAAAAGTAAATAAAATTAATCAATACAATAAATAATTATTTATATATTCTTTTGTGCATTTATGTGGCGTGACATCTTTTACAAGCAAACTTACCATCTTACTTTGACCAAAAAATTATATCAATCAGCAAAAGGCTTCAATAATTAGATTAATGACCTAATGAAAAAAAAAGGTAGATTGATGATCATTATGGTGATCATATAATATGCCTCAGCGTTACAAGAAGAAACTGTTAAGTGAACCGGGCGCACCACGTAATGAACCAGGTGCACCAAGCCATCACATTCACCGCACATTTTTTTTTTTTAAATTCAATTTTTTTCAACCACCTAGCTCTAGCCTACTTAGCTGCAACTTTCGATAATATCACAAATTTTCTTTAAAAAAAAAAAAAAAAAACCTTAAGTGCACTAACTGGTAGGTGAGTAATCATATATGAGTAAACTATATATAAAAAAAAAATAATAATAAACTTCAAATACCACCTATATGGTTTCACACTTTTTCACTTTAATACTCTGTGGTTTAAAGTATATCAATTTAGTATCCTGTGATTTTATTTTTATATTTTTATTATCGATTCTACTAAATTTTTTCGTTAAATCAGTGACAAAGTTAAAATTAAAGAATACTAAAGTGAATATTTGATAAACCTAGGTAGAGTATCTGAAGCTTTTTTTATATAATTTAACGAAATATTAACGAAGAACTGACGAAAACATAAAAATGGAACCACATGACACTAACTTGATACATTTTAAATTACAGGGTACTAAAATGAGAAAGTGCGAAACCACAGGAGTGGTATCTGAAGTTTATCCTAAAAAAAATTATGTTCATGTCATTTTCTGTTTATTCTATTTAATAAATTTATGTAAGTAAAAAAAAAAAAAAAAAAAGAAGAAAAGTATGAATTAGTCTCATTAACTAGAGCCCATTTTTCAAATAGGCTTCTCAATTTTCTTATTCTTTCATTCACATATTCTAAATTTCTGACTTAGGCTGATTTGTTTTCTCAGCTCATGACTCTGTTAACTATTTATTATTATTAATTATTTTTAATTTATTGCCTATAAAATAATTAGAATTTTGTTAAATTTAATAGATTAGATAATAATATTAATTTAAATTTTAATTTAATTTATTAAAATTCACTTAATTTTTTTGAATCAAAAGTTAAAAGAAGTAAGTTATTTGTTATATATGTAATTTCAAAATTTGAATGCGTAGCTTATCTTTACAGCTTTTGTGAATATATTTCATATAATTCTCACAATTATAAATTTATTAAAACATAATTAATTTACATATTGAAGTCGAAGCGACGTTGACTAACTCAAATCTAACAAATCAAAAGTTTGGTCAGTAAAATTAAATTTTAAAAGATTGAATAATTAAATTAAAATAGTTTGTAATTCAGATAAGTTCTGAACGTTTTTACCGAAACAAAATAAAAGTTGAGCAATTAATTTAAAAATGGCCTATAATAGGGGAGTCTTAATTTGTATTGTGTTTCAAAGAATAATGTGCGTTGTTAAATGTAATTTAGATTATCTGAATAATTTCAAAAGCAAAAATTTTGACATCATTTACTTAATATTTTAATAGCTTGAAAATTTTATATAATTTATAGTGTAATTCCAAACGTGTCCCTCAAAAGTTATAAATCATGTGGATACTCATTTAAAATTGTTCACATCATTTTTACCCTTATAAATTAATGAATTATATCAAAAATGCCCTCCATTACAATGATTAGAGTTTTAGACTAATTTACTTTTAGCTATTTCTAATTATAATAATTGTGTCGTATTATATAAGGCTAATAAATTTATTTTTTAGCAAAAACTAACTTTAATTCAATTTATAAAATGTATTTTTTGCGTACTCAAGTTTTTTTTATCAATATCTTATGGTTCTCATGTTAATCATAATAAAAAATTAGCTGAAACTAAAAATATATTATATATATTTTTTGTTAATCTTTTTTTCTCTTTATCTAAATTAATATGATTTTTTATTTACTATTTATATAGTGTAGTTTGTTGCAATTAGATTAGTATAAATTGAATTGTATTTATAATATTTTAAAACAAAATAGTATTTATGTTAATTAAAATGATATAGATAATAGATGATGGACAAAACAAAAAAAATGTTATGTTGTTTTTTAATAAATTATTACCAGTTTGGATATTATGATAATTTTTCGTACATTTTCCTATTAAATAATCTGTGAGTGATATGGTAACTAACTAGAGGGACATATTTGAAAACATCAGAACTTTTACAGGAACAATATATAAAAGTTGAACTTTGTAGGAATATATTTACAATTTACTATTTTGCAGGGACCTGTATGAATTAATCTTATAAGAAATACCTTTTTTATGTTCAAATTATTTCAAATATATTTCTAGAATTAAACTGTGTTAGTGAACTGTTGGCAATAGTTTTTATCTTTTTAAAATTACTATTTTACTCCTTTCAAATATACCTTCTACTATTACCAACTTTTGTTATTTGTCCTTAAGTTAGGAGCAAAAGAAGTATTTTAATTTTTGGTCATTTCAAATATATGTTCTATCATCACTAACATTTTTACTTGCCCTTGAGTTAGAGACAAAAGAGATATTTTATTTTTTTTAACTCTGATAGATATTTAACTCACGTTTAATTTGAGATAACTTAGCGGGTGGTAACTGCGGGGGTATTTTTGAATAACAAAGAAACATATGAATGGTATATTGAAAACACAAAAGAAAAACCAACCGTCCCTAGAGCAAGTGGCAAAGGGCTTGATGGTTGGTATCCGAGACCTAAGTTCGAATCCTAGTTGATTCACATTTTTAGCTAAATTTATTTCTAAATGAAATAAACGAAGCAGGTAGCGTACTACCTATCTCTCAAAAAAAAAAAAAGAAAACACAAAAGAAAATAAGGCAAATTAGATATTTGTAAAATTTTGAGGGGTATATAGATAATTATTCTTTTTAAATTTATATTTTGAGAGGAATATCTATGTAATTAAAGATTGGAGGAAGGATATGTATGAAATTAATTTTAATTTATAATGATAAATGCTACTTATATGCCTATTTTTTATTATAAATTTTACACCTTATTCATCCAATAGATAGGGATATAAAATCTACAACCTAGTTTTAAGTGTACCACCAGCATAATTCATAATACTCTGATTATTATATAAAAATAATTATGATATCATAAAGTTTAATTTATATAAAACTTAAATAATTTAAATTATATTTAATAATATTAATTGTCAAATCAACCTAGTGTGACCTAGAAGAATCCGCATCTTAGATTTAACTTCATATTTAACAATAGATTGTAAGTTGAATGTTGTTCTAATTAAATATGTCAATGTTGGCCTATTGGGTAGCATTAATACAATGCTAGGAGATTGACATGCAAACCTATCATTTTTATTTTTTTTTTGGAGGGGTGTGTCAGAGAATGGGATTAGTTTTCTATTTTTTTATTTGTTTTATTTGAGGAATTGGAATTGGCATTAATATTGTAGAAGCCAAGAAGTGTGGAACCAAGATAGGACTCAAATCCTCTTAGAAGATAGAGAGTTGATTTTTTGTAATTTTGTGAACACAAATTCTCTACATAAGATGATAATTTTGTCATTTGTTATAGACAGAATAGATTGGGTTTGATCAATTGAGATTGATCTCGTTGTCTGTATCTTCCCTTTTATATATGGGTGAATTTCATACAGATTCCTGCAAACATAGCGAATGACAAATATATTCCTACAAGGTTTAATTTTTATATGGTGTTCCTACAAAAGTTCTGATGTTTTCAAATATATTCTTACTGTTAGAATCCGTTAGATAAATTTAGTTAACCATAGGTTAACTGCGTAACTCTGGTTAGTTTTTCATATTTTTACTTTTTTATATTATACTGTTATGGATTTTGGAGGGATATACTTGTGATGACAAAATTGAAAATATAAACAGTTCTCTAACAGTAACAAATCAAAAAGACATATTTGAAAACATCAGAACTTTTGTAGTGAGAACATATGAAAGTTGAACTTTGTAAGGATATATTTTTCATTCACTATATTTGTAGGAACCTGTATGAAATTAACCCTGCCTGGTGTGCGAGAAGATAATAAAAGATGGTAGAAAATAGGTAGCTACCTCATATTGACTGTATGTAATTTTAAACTTTAATATTTCATTTTCAGTCACTAAATAATTTTCTATGACTATCAAAAGAGCTCTGATGAGAGGTAAAATTAGAATGAATGATATCAGTTCAATCTTTCTATTGACTCTCCATTTTATGAAATATGAATTTTTATTTTTATTTTTATATTTGACTTGAATTTGAAATTTCAAACTAGGCCTCATGCTCTTTCAGGGATTTCAAAATGTTTTGCTATATACAAATTTTAAAATTTTCAAATATGCCAACATGATAGTTTCTTATTGGTTAGTTCTCTTTGGTTATATTATAATTACCATCCTACTTGGGAATTAAACCTTTTTTCTTATGAATTATAATAACCATCCAATTAAAATGCTCAATATCACCATGTTAGTAATTTTTGTATCAGTTTGCATCAACCAAATTATAAATTTTTAAAAAAATTTAGACCAATTTGTATAAAAATTCCGCCAGTTTTATGTTTTTGCAAACATAGACCATTTTTTTTCGATTTTTTAGATTAAGTCTGAATTTTTAGATTAAATCTCCTTTTTCTCTCGTTTATTTTTCTCCTCCCGTTTCGTCTCCCTCTTTCTCGCCATTGCTTCCTTTTTCCCTCCTTTCATTTCCTCTCTCTCCTCCTCTACCGCTCTCATCGAACAAAATTACTTTACACCATTAATTGATTTGAGCTCTTTTACACTGTTAAATAGAAAAATACCCTATATATTCAATTATTAAAAGTATAAATTGGTACTGACCTTTCCTAGCACAAGTGGCAAAATGGCCTGATGATTGGTACCAAGTTCGAAGCTTTATATGTTTCACATATTCAGCTAAGTCCATTTCGAAAAAAATAAAAATAAAAATGAAAGAAGCAAGTAGCATTCTATCACTCTCAAAAATGTATAAATTGGCAACCTTCTGATCGTTAGATAAATAATATAAAAAAATAAACGAAACTGATAATATGCTACCGTTCCCTCAAAATAGTGCATATAAATAGTGTCAAAAAAGCGTGAAACCTCATAGGGGCAATTTATAACCCTAAACAATATGGCTTCAACTTTCAATAAAATAAAGAGGCAATTGCATATATATACCCCTAAAATATTTTTGACTTTCTAATTTATTCCTCTTAAAAGACTAATATTAAAAATATATTTTTAACGTTCTAGTTATTTCAAATATATAACTCTAGAGTTAAATTTTATTAGTAAACTGTTACTAACAACCATTACCTCTGTAAAGTTACTATTTTGCCATTTCAAATATATCTTTCTACGGTTCTACCATCACCAACTTTTCTTGTTTGCTCTTAAGTTAGGGGCAAAATAAATATTTTAATTTTTTATCTTTTCAAATATACTCTGCTACCGATATCAACTTTTCTTATTTGTCTTTAATTTTAGGGCAAAATAGGTATTTTAATTTTTTTTAAAATTCTGGTAGACATATAACTCACGTTTAATTCGAGATAACTTAACGAATGATAACTGCAGGAGTATTTTTGAATAACAGAGAAACAACGAGAGGTATATTTGAAACCAAAAAAGAAAGTATAAAAAAAATTAGATGTTTCCGAAGTTTTGAGAGGTATATAGGCAGTTATCCCTAAAATAAAATTAGAGGTGTGAATGGGCTTGGGCTATCCCAAGTGGCCCAACTTTGTTGACCCAAGAGAACTAGGCTTTGGTCAACTTAATCAACTACACTAACATTGGTATATAGGATATGAAACCATGAAAGCCCAACCAACACTTTTTGGGCTAACTACTATTCTAAAAACAAAAACTAGAACTAAAAGAAAATTAAAGCTTTGATACCACTTGTGGTTTGCGGATCGTTGGCGTTAATCACTAGCCCAAAATTTCATGCTAAAGAAAGAAGGGGACCAATTTACTTTTTTGTTTTACCTTTGACATATTGTTGCGATGATTTGGTTTTAATTTAAAACTTCTAACCAAAGATAACTAATAATACCAAAAGTGAATGTCAATGTGACACTCTGCCCATTCATAGGCCGATTTTATCACACTAGTCTTTTCACATCCTTACTTTTTAAAAGCAATATTATTCGTGCACCTAAAAAAGAGTATAAATTTTGTACCGCATTATCCCAAGGGCCATGTTGAGTCCTTGTTTTGTAACAAAAAAAAAAAAAAAAAAAAAATTTATATAGATTCCTGCAAATATAGTAAATTACATTTATATTTCTACAAAGTTCAGTTTTCATATGTTGTCTATATAAAAATTCTAATATTTTCAAATATGTCATTCTGGTTTGTTACTATTAAAGCACTGTTTATTTTATAAGTGAAATAACATTTTTCCCATCATAAATATATTCCTTCAAAAATCTTAATTATTAATTAAAAAAGGGTAAGGAGATCAATTCATCTCATTAACTAACTAAGGTTAAGTATTTTACCTATAGTTAACTAAAAGCATGAAAAGGATGTGATAAAACTAGCGCGATGAAATGGAGAATTATGAATGATGTATAATGTTTAAACCACATTTTTGAATATAGAGGTGGCGTTTCTTGAAAACAAAAGTCAAATAGATCTTGATGATTTACATTTTGAGGAAAAATATAATTCAAATTTGACTAGTTCACACTAAAAAGAGTGGAGATAACAACAAGAAGAAAATAATTAAAAAAATTAAAAATGGGTATATTACTAAGTGGGATTCTAGCTATCTAAGTTTCATAGGCAAGTTACCCAAAGACTCATAACTCAAGATCCAAAAATGCAATTTACCCAAAAACCATTTTTTTATTTTAAAAATTAGAAAAAACTTCAAATACTATTCTGTAATTTTGCACTTTCTCACTTTTGTACCCAATAATTTAAAACGTATCACTTTATCTGTAGTATTGCAATCTTAATTTTTCTGTTAAATCAGTGACAAAATTAAAATCATATGATATTAAAGTAAAACTTTGGTAAATCATAATGTACTAAAGTGAATATTCAACAGATTATAACTTGGGTATCTGAAGTATTTTTTGTATATAATTTAACAGGCAGTTAACTAAAGATGCTAAGGTTGCGTTTGGTTTGGGTATAAATAAAAACTGCTTGTTCCAGGGATAGGGTATAAGTTCAGGTATAAGAAGAAACTAAACCAATTTTGCATTTGAATGAAATTTGAGTTGTCTCTAGAAATAAGGTAAATAGTATTTGGATGGTTAGATTGGAACAAGAGTAATAAGAGTTATAATTTGAAATTAAAATTATATTATCTCATTAATTAACATCAAAATATTACTTAAAAATAAATAATAAATAAATTATTAATAATTAATTATAAATAATAATATCGATTATCTAATTAATAATAATTATTAATAGATTATTATTAAATAATAATTATTAATAAATAATTATAAATAATAAATTAATAATAATATCGATTATCTAATTATTAATAAATAATAATAATTATAAAAAAGTATTAATAAGTAATTATAAATAATAAATTAATAATATTAATTATCAAATTATTAATAATTAATTATAAATAATAAATTATTAATAATATCTATTATCTAATTATTAAGAATAATAATTATTATATAGTTAATAATAATTAATTATAAATAATAAATTAATTAATTATTTTAAATAAATAATACTTTAAATATGTTAATTAGATTAATTAAAGATTTACTGTCGTTAAAATTAAATTTAGACTTTAATTAACCTTCTTCTCATCCGGGAACAAGTTTGTTCCAGAAAAAGGTGGAACAACAGTTCAGCCTTATACCAACTTATTCTAGGAATCTGGAAACTGCTGTTTCCGAAAACAAAACGTGATATTTGGAAACAAAGGGGGAACAAGAACTTATTCTCCTTTTATTTTTAAACCAAACGCCACCTAAAAGACACGGTATTTGAAGTTTATACTAAAAAAAAAAAAAAAAAAAACATTGGTACAACAGCCTAAAAATTGTCTCCATCAACACTACTGATAGGGCATCTTTTCAGATCCACAAAGAGCCACCACAAAGAAAAGCCACATGTGGGCACATCCAAACAAAAAAACACTTATATAGCCCACTTATTATTCAAAGAGCATTTACTACATCAAACATGTAATAAATAAATAAAATAATATAAGGGGGTTTCCCCAAAAGGGCCAAAACATACCAAATTCCAAAACACACACCCCTCTCTCTCTTTGGCTCTCCCTTTGTCCTCATAAACACCACAACACAATAATAACTCCAAAGGCTATGGACCTCATGCCTTGACCTATACGGCTATAACACATGAGAAAGGAGAAAAAGGACAAGAGAACAAAAATATGAACTATTCTCACTGCACCATGTGTATTCATACATTTTGCGCATGGCTAAGATCCGTTTTGGTACAGCGTAAAATCGTAAAAAATAATTATGTACAAAAAATTTCGGTGAAAAGTTTTTTTCTTACACTTTAGCTTAGTTCCGTGTTTATTGAGATTTATCTAATTCTATTAGATAGAATGAAATTGAAAAAAAATATATAGAGATATACTTCTGTGTTCTCCGGTGGGACCGCGTAACCGATTAACTGTAATATGCAGAACGTAACAATTACGTACGGAAACAAATAAGAGATTTTCTCATCGTCGTTTCTCATCGCACGTAAGGAAATCTCGTTGCAATCCCAAACGAAGCTTTTATAGTGTTCGGTTTGTAAAACAAATAATCTTTTATAAATATTTATTTGGTTGAAAGGAAAAAAAAAGTTCACATTTATTTGATTCGGTCAAAAAATCAATGAAAAAATTTTACGCAACTTGAATTTTTATGTTTTGCTGGAAAAAAAAGCAAAAACGAAAACTTTAATTTTTCTCCAAATTTATAAAAATAAATATTTTTACGTCAAACCAAACAAGCAAAAAAATATTTTTCATATCAGCAATGAATGTTGCTAAGGGCGTGTTTGGTTCCTCGTAAAACTGAAAATAATAATTTCGGTGGAAAAAAAATTTCGATGGAAAAAACGTTTTACGTGTTTAGTATTTGACTTATAGAAAAAGAAAATTAATTTTCCATTACAGTTAGTTTGATTGATTGGAAAAGAAAAATAAATAAAAAAACTATTTAATATATTTTTTATTATATAATATATAATTAACATACTATATATATTATTATTATAATTTATATATATATTAAATATATTTAAAATTATAATAAACATATATTAATAATATATAAAAGTTATATATTTAGAAATATTAATAAATAATGAATAAAATATTATATAATAATATTTCTATATAAAAATAAAATACTATATATAATAAATAAATATATATTTATAAAATAAATTTATATATATATATATATAGAGAGAGAGAGAGAGAGAGAGAGAGTCCGACTACTATACTCTCACGAGAGAAAAGGTTCACCATGGAATTGTACTTTTCCATTGAGATTTTTTTTTTTTTTTTTAAGCCGGTTTTACGAGGAACCAAACACCGCCTAAAAAGTATGCTCTGAGAATGCACAGAAACTTAAATAAGTTTGTATCTTTTTAACTGATGAATCGTTTTAAGATTCATGTAGCACTAACAAAGAAGACTCAAGGGGCTGATTGAAGAATCTATAGATCGTACGTAAGTCAAGTATAGTGATATTTAAATTTTCTTAAAATATGATTTTTTTTTTATTATTTATTTTGACGTAACTCGTACAGTCTGAAAGTTAAATTTAATTATTTTTTTATTCGTTTTGATGTAACTGAGTACTTGTAAAATTAATTTTTTAAGTTTTGTTATTTATTTTGATGTAAGTAAGTGGATCCCGCTATCTCCTAAATGTGGTGATAAATTTATCGCTAAAAAATTTAACTTATTATATAATTAAATTTTTTATTATTATTTAAAGGTAATCCTAATTTATTATAAATAAGATAATTTTAACTCATTATAAAGAAAGTAGAGTTTAGATTTACTATTTAATAAATTTTTTAGAAGAGGTTGAGTGTGGCGAAGTCGAGTTCGGCACTTTAGAGGAGGAAGTCGAAAATAGGTGAAGTAGAGATCTAACGTAACTTGAATTACATTATATTTTTGATTTATACCAAAATAAATAACGAAAGTGATAGAACTTGAGTTCCATCACTCCACTCACACCAAAATATATCGTTTGTAGTGCTATACGAATATTAAGAAAATCTGAAAGCTAAAAAGTTACAGGCACAAATACTCCTATACTTTTAAAAGTATAAGAGCTCAACCCAAATTCCAAATATTATTATTAAATGTTAATTGCAATCATTGTACTCTAAACCCTAAGCCCTAACCCTAATGTATGCCAACTCAACAACAATAAAATAGGGTACTTAAAAATGGGGTACTCCAAGCATTTCTCAGTAGACTTTTATACATTCCTCATCAAGATTAAAAATTTTTAATTTCACTTTATATATTCCCAAAATACCTTTCTAAATCCCAAATTTCACTAGTAAATTTTAGAATTAGGGTTATATTTGAAAAAAATTTAAAAATCGATAAGGGCATTTAGGACCACCAAGGATATATTAAAGATATTTTTAAAGTTTTGACGAATATATTATATATTATCGCTAGTTATTAATAAATGATTGCTATTTACACAAGTATCATATTGAATAAATAGATTTTTTTTCATAATAATTTTTAAAAAAGTTATATTTGGAAAAACAATTTTGTTAAAAATTTATTTGGCTAAATAAACATATTTTGTCCAATAAATATAATACGGTAAACGATTTATCGTCATTAATAAAACTTAAAAAACAAATAATTGTTCGTCATTTTTCTTTTTAGCGAGTATACGCTGTTTGGTTTCATATATTTGAATTTAATTATTGCAGTTGGAACTACTCAAAGAGGCTCAAATGTAACAGTTGAAACTACACCTAAATTGACCGTAATTTTTACTGCAGTAGTTGGAAAGAATAACATTAAGCAATGATAAGTTTACCTCCTTAAAAATCTTCCTAATAGAAAAATATATATATTTTTTTATGTAGAGAGTAATCTCACTATTCATATAAAAATTATAAAATCTTGTAAATGCGTTTATCAACCGCACATAATCAAACAAAATATTTATGGTTGCTGCACTTTCTATCACATCCAACAAACAATATATATATATAATTGTAACTATAATATTTCCAACTATAAAATCTCAAAGTACATTGTATTTTCAATTACATCTAACCAAACGACTCCCTCAGAGATACAAGAGTTATAGCTATATTTATCTCGTTTATTTGAATGCAGCAGAAAGCATTGTAACTATAAATAATTTATTTAGTTGAATTTAGTTAAGAAGTTCATTTGTAAAATTTCATTACTCTCCATATGTGGTGGTAAAATTATCTCTAACGTAGAAAAAAAATTACTTATTTTAAAATTGATTAGGTTGGTAAACTTATCTTTTATTCAAAATCGCTCTTTTCAACTGCTACTAGGGATGCAAACGGATCCGGGTTGGTGGAGCTCCCGCCCCGATCCGCCCCGACGGGAGCGGTAAATGGGAGAAAATAAACGGATTCGGGGCAGGAAACGGGGTAAGTTTTATGATCCGAGACGGATTCAGGGCAGGAAACGGAAAAAATTTTGACCCACCCCGAATCCGCCCCGAATCCGCCCCGCCCCGAATCCGCCCCGAATCCGCCCCAAATATCATTTGTATTTTTAAAAAATATTCCCAAAAAATAATATATTTATAAAAAAAAGTTTAAAATACAAATAAGTTATTACTCTCATTTCTAATGTATTTGAAATATTTGAATTTTGTTTTGAATTGTGATTGATATTTTTAATTTTTACCATTAATATTGTTAAATTATATATATAATATTATTAAAAATTATTAATTTATATTTTACAAAATATTAATAATATTATAATTTTATAAAAAATATTAGTTGGTGGGGCGGATTCGGGGCGCCGGCGGGAGGCGGGTTACGAGGTGGGGCGGATTATGNTGTAACTATAAATAATTTATTTAGTTGAATTTAGTTAAGAAGTTCATTTGTAAAATTTCATTACTCTCCATATGTGGTGGTAAAATTATCTCTAATGTAGAAAAAAAATTATTTATTTTAAAATTGATTAGGTTGGTAAACTTATCTTTTATTCAAAATTACTCTTTTCAACTGCTACTTTCTGGGTGTAGTTTCAACTGTTATTCTTATATTTTTCTCCTTCATTCTTCTACAATTATTTTTTGTCACGCCTCTCCGCCAACGGCCATAACCACGGCGCCGGCGATGGCGACAACACCGCTAAGAAATCCTCACTCCGAGACTATAGCGACCTCCGCAGCGTCGGCGTCGGCGGAGAGGTGTTGGCGTCGGAGGAGGAAGGAAAGGGAGAGGGCGAGAAGGGCGGGAAAGGATGAGAGAGGCATCGTCATCAGATATGGTGGAGGAGGGTTGGAGAGGAAAAAAAAAAAAGTCACGACGCGGCCTCGACGGAATCAGAGGCAAAAAAGGCAAGGATGCACGGGTGAGAGCGAGGGCATGAGGGTGAGAGAGGCAAGGCGGGCCGTTTCCTCCTTCGCCTCTTCGCCTCTGTCTCCGCTGCCTTTTTCGGACAGAGAAAAAAAAAACGAACGAGAGAATAAAAAAAAAAAAAAGAAAAGAAAGAAAAAAATAATAAGAATATTTTGATCAATTTATTGAATATTCGAACCGAATCTGTAAAATAAAAAAAGACGGTCTAATTTTACTAAAGCTCAAAATTTATAAATTTTTTATGCAAATTGGCCAAACACATATAAAGAGAGAGAAAGAGTTGGGAGTGGGTCCTTCTCTTTAACTCATTCATACTCTCACTCTCCCTTTGGGAGTGGGCCCTTCTCTTTAACTCATTCATACTCTCACTCTCCCTTTGTCCTCTTCTGCCTCAATAATGCTGTTTCAGACCTTTCCCCAGTGGCTGGTCCTAAATCCCCCTTCCAACAGGGGCAAATATTTTGTACTGGCCCTTTTCCAGAAAAAAAATTTAATAATTTCATAATTTTGAAAAAAAAAAAATTTAAAGTTTATAAAATTAAATTTATATTTTTTAAACATGGACTAAAATAACAACACCCTCTCCTTCCTCTTCCATCTCCCCCACTCGAGCAAGGATGCAGGATATTTTGGTCCGTTAAAAAAAATAAAATTAATTTTATAAAATTTGAAATGTGAGCTTATTCTTGCAACATCATAAAAACCATCATTAGATTTTTCTTTTTATGCAATAGGGCCCTTTATATTACTTAATGTCATTTTTTCACACCAAATTTAGATTATAAAATGATCCCATAATTGCATCACTTACAAATACAGCAAAACTATGTAAACATAGAAAAAGTATTGCAATCTTAATATTCTGCAATTTCAAAACAAACAACTAATTTATGTTCTTAACATTCTCATTTGTGCTAAAATGAAAAAAAATTTAGAAAATATTACGCCATAAGTGACAAAAATTCAAGTCATTAACTGATGAATGTGAAGAGCTCAACCTGTTAATGCTGATTTTTACATGAATATATAATTTCAATTAGTTTTATCTTCTTGATGGTATTTAATTAGAAGAAAAAAAGAGAGCATAATTCATCACTGCATAATATTAATGATATTATACAACACTAGATATTACAAGAAGAAACACATTAATCCCATAACAATCACACACAAGCACACAGAGAGAGAGAAATTTCAAATAAAAAATAGGCTAGATTACACTTTTGGTCCTCAAACTATAAGTGTGTGAGATTTTGATCTTCAAGCTTTAATTTACTATAATTTTTAACTTTAATTTTCAGTTCAATTGTACTAAATTACAATAACTATAGTAAATTAAAATTTGAGGATCAAAACGTGACACGCTTTAAAGTTTGAGAACCAAAAGTATGCTTATTTATCCTCAAAATTAAGTGAAAACATAAAAAAACAAAAAAACAAAAAAAAAAAAGCACATAGAAAAAAAGGGAAAGATACGACAAGAGGAAGAGAGGGAGAGGGGGAGGCGGTAAGCATACCCGATGCGGTGAACGGGGCGGTGACCCTACCCATTTTCCAATCAAAATTTAACTTCAAAAAAAGAAAAAAAGAAAAAAAGAAAAAGTGAGATAGGGGAGGTGGAGGAGGAGGAGAGAGGAGGCGGTAACCATACCGGTTCCGATCCGGAGCGGCAGTGACTCTACCCTCTCCCGTCCCCTTCCCCTCCTCCTCCTCCTCCTCCTCCTCCTTTGTACTCCCCCGCGCTCATCCTCTCGAAGAACCCTATCGAGAGCAGCGACAGCGACAGCTGCACCTCATCCCTCCCCCACCTCCTCCCCCCCGCCGCCGGCGCCGCCCTCGGCCTCGCCGGCGCCGGCGCGCTCCATCGGCCACGCGGCGATCGGAGACGGGGACGGCGAGGAGGCGGCGATCGGAGACGGGGACGACGAAGACGCGGCGATCGGAGGGGGGGAGGGGTGGGGGGGGCGGAGGAGGGGGGCGAGGTAGAGGGAGTGGAGGCGGCGGAAGCCGCCGAGGGCGAGGACGACGGGGCGGAGGCGGGCGCCGCCGTAGTCGCGCGCGGCCTCCCAGTGGCGGACGCACGCCGCCTCCCACAGCCGCTCGTCGGCGGCGAGGCGCCGCCACCGCCGGCTCACGCACGCCGCCGCCGCCAGCGTCCGCGCGTCCGCGCGCCGCAGCACCTCGTAGATCGCGTCCTCCCCCAGCTCCGGCACCGGCACCGGCACCGGCACCGGCGCTGACCCCTCCGCCGCCTCTTCCCGAAGCTTCTTCGCGCTTCTCTCTTCCTCTCTCTTTCTCTCTCTCTCGATCACGATCTTCGATTTCTTTGTTGATTTGGGGATTTTGGGGATTGAGCGTCGTCTCGTTTCGCCGTTACCAATTTGGCCAATTGCTTGCCCTTTAAACGTGGTGGAGAAATATTCCCTGCGCCCGGTGTACGTACGTTTCACACCCGACACCAAAGTTAGAGTATAAATTATACAGTATTTGATAAATTGAAAATGAGTTAATTACACCCTTGGTTCCCAACTTTTGGTATGGGACTTAATCGTAATAAAATCAAGTAGTTAAACACTTGATTGAAAAAAAAAAAGTAAATTAAAGTAAAAAGAAATACAAAGGTTGTGGACCAATAGTGTAATTAACTCAATGAAAAATATTACGAAATGTTTAAAATAAACACTATATTGATCGTTTAGATTACTTTTTGAAATAAAATAAATAAATTTTTAGGTAAAGTATACTATTCTACTAAATCACAAATACTAAGATTTGTTTAAAAAATAAAAACAAAATAATTAATTTTCATTCAAGCTAAAAAAAATTTTATACCAAATAATTAAATTATTGTTAGATATTTTATTCTGACATTCAAATACAGCCTAAAAGTATATACAATGTTTTTTAATATTCAGTATTAAAAAAATAAGAGTGTGATAAGAAAAGCTTAATAATATAAACCTTTGATAAGTATGGCCTAAAATTTATACCCACTTTTGAATGCACATGTATTATTGCTCTACATTCGATTGTGGAGGTTTATGAATGTACTACACTACTTGAGCTAATGTCCTGAAAATTATAACACTTTAAATACTTATTTTAGTCAGCAATAAATATATCAGAACTATCTATTTTTTTTTTCATTTTACAAATTTTATATTTGCAACCCAAAATTTTAAAATTTGGAATTAATGACTTATATTTATATTATAGCAATTTATATTCGACTCAAAAAATAAAAATATAACAAACAACACATGCCGACGATATAAAATAGCCTTTTTGTCTATTAGTTCTTTAAATTAATGAAATAATTAATTACAAAATCGTAAAAGTTTAGATGGCAAATGTAAAACTTTTCAAAAATTAAAAGGGTGTTTGCAGACTAATTAATAAAAAGTTTGGTTAGTTGGGATGTGTTTAACCTTTTTAAATAATTAATTAGTGTTACTTTCTATAGTATTAAGTTGTAAATTTTTTTGATTCCTATGTAATACACTTTCAAAATTAATAATTTCTTGTAAAAAAGACTTTTTAATATTAGATGCTGTGCCAGGTCCTAGCCAATCAACATGGGACACGTGGTTGGATTGTAATAAAATATGTGGGAAACCCACGTAGAAACTGTTTTAAATGACTCGGTCGATGGATGACGTGGTAGATCGGGTCTAGATAAGAATATCTCTTGGGGTGTAATATATTTGTAGTTTTGTACAAATTGGGTCTTGGACTTTAGCGTGAGGACAAAGCTTTAAAGATGTGTAAATGCTGCTTTTAAGGGTCGTAGTTGTTTGGCTAATGGTTTAGTGCTCTGAGATTAAAAGTAGTGTTTCCTGTCGCATGGTGTCGTGCCGTGCCGTGCCGTGCTGTGCCATGGGCCGGGTGGATATAATGGTCGATTCATAATCCGCTCGGCTCGCCCGTTAGGGCCCAATATGATGGATGTGAAAATAATTTATCATTCGTTAGCATTTCTAAAAAATGATTTTTGAGATGTTACTAGGTAAATTCTGATCGAATTCGACATTAAATTAGATTGGATGCGAATATGAATGTCAAAATCTAACATTTATATGCAAAAAAAAAAAGGATGGGAATATAGTTTCTTAAAAAATCCAACCATATTTGACCGTTTTTATCTCTGAACTAAAAGAGTCTTTCGCTCATTCGGTTATGAGTCTATTTTAGTTGAGAATCTGATTATAGTTGAGAGTCGACATGAAATTTGAATTATAGAAAAGAAATTCTGATTAGAAGCTTTTACTACTGCAGCTTCATCACGTAGTTGTGAGAAAGATCTTGATGAAAAACTTCTAGATATTCATACTTCATATTAAACTAGAAAAGCACGAACTATGCGCGTGACACCATTTTTTCCTGCTAGGGAATGCTTGTAAATGAGAATTAGGACATGATCTCACGACTTCCGAATGCACTTCAATTTTGGGCATGTTTGTTTCACTGAAACTGGACTTTCGGTTGAAGCGAATTTAAGGTTGAAGTGGAGTTCAATAAAAACTATTTTTTTCTGTTGTTTGTTTTGTAGTGATAAAGTGAAGTTTTATTAATTCTGCTGTTTGTTTAGTACGAAATATATGATATAAAATTATAAATAATAAATAATTTAATAAATAAAAATAATATAATTATTTTTTATAATTAAAATTTAATTTGAAATAACTAAATTATTTTTTATACATAAATTATAGTAATACAATAATAAAATTATAAAGTAAAAAAATATTAATACTCAATTAATCAATTTTTATCATATTTTAATTGTACAAACAAAATAAAAAAAAATTAAAACTTATCATATTTTAACTTATCATATTTTAAATATACCAACCGGATAAAAGAGTAATTAGTACCATAATTAAATATATTTAAATATAACTATCTTTACCTAGTGTATTATTTTATTATTTTTTCTTCACCTTTCCTTCACCGTAATTGACTTCGGCCACGATGTATTGAAGTCAATTACGTCATTTTAGATTAACTCGAGTTCCGACCGTAAATTTTTTACGGCGAACCAAACAACAAAAACGTTAAATTACAAAGATACCCCTCTAGAGTGTCAATATCAAAAGTACCCAAATTGATAACAATTTACTAAAAAACTAAATAAAATTTTCATTTGTCCATCATTTATTTTCTATATTTTTTTAATTAACTTATACATTATTTTGTTTGATGAAATTGTAAATACAATTAAATATCTATCAAATTAAAACTAATTAATTGCAACAAACTACACTATATAAATAGCAAATAAAAAAATCATAGACAAAATAAAAAAAAATAGACTCACAAAAGTGTAATATAGTTTTAGCTTCATCTAATTGTTTATTATGATTAAACATGTGACCCATATGATATTGATAAAAATGAAAACTTGAGTGAGTCTATTTTTTTTTATTTTGTCTATGATTTTTTTATTTGCTATTTATATAGTGTAGTTTGTTGCAATTAATTAGTTTTAATTTGATAGATATTNCTCACAAAAGTGTAATATAGTTTTAGCTTCATCTAATTGTTTATTATGATTAAACATGTGACCCATATGATATTGATAAAAATGAAAACTTGAGTGCAAAAAAAAAAAAATGCATTCATAAATTGAATCATAAATAAAAACTTAGTTATGTTTTGATAAAAAATTAATTTATTAGCCCTATATGATACTACATAGTTATTTATAATTAGGTACAACAATGGATAAATTAGTTTAAAATTTTTAATCAATGATTAACATTGAAGAGCATTTTTTTTATATAATTCATTAATTTATAGGGATAAAAATAATATTGATAAATTTAAAAGGGCAACTATGATATTTTATAACTTTTGAGGGGTTTGTTTGAAATTGCCCTCAAAATAAGGTTAATTTCGTACGTATCGATTTTTGTCATTCGAGTTTCAATCACTCGATTCATGCATCCAAACAGGCTCAACATCTAATTGGTTTGGTCCAGTCCAATTAAACCTCACGTGTACAATAACAATCTAAAATTATTAGAACAACAATCAATCAATAAAATTATTCTTCACCACAAAGCTTTTATTACTTAAACATTACTAAATGTGAGACCAATTTAATGCTAGATCTTGCACGAAACATGCCAACTTTGATTCTAAATATAGGGAAACTTCAAAAAAAAACTCCTGTGGTTTCGCACTTTCTCACTTTAGTACCCTGTGGTTTAAAGTGTATCAATTTGCTGCCCTATGGTTTCATTTTTATCTTTTCGTCAGCTTTTTCGTTAGTATTTCGTTAAATTATATACAAAAACCTTCAGATATCCACCTAGGTTTATCGAATATTCACTTTAGTACTCTTTAATTTTAATTTTGTCACTGATTAAAGAAAAAAAATGATAAAATGGATAATAAAAAAAGAAAAATGAAACCACAGAGCACTAAATTGATATACTTTAAACCACAGGGTACTAAAGTGAAAACGGTCGGAACCACGGGGGGTTTTTGAAGTTTTTCCTTTAAATATTTGACATCTTAAACAATATGTGCCCAGTAATTAGTACTTGTAAGCATGCTACCCGCTTCGTTTATTTCATTTAGAAATAAACTTAGCTAGAAATATAAATCAACTAGGATTCGAACTTGGGTCTCGGGTACCAACCATCAAGCCCTTTGTCAGTTGCTCTAGGAACGGTCGGTGAGAGTATTGTATATTAGTAGTATTGCATGATATAGCTTGCTACTTATGCTCTTAATTAGGGCCGGCAATCCAGTTTGAAATGAGCTCAAGATCGATCACTTGTTTAATAAACGAGCCAAACACGATTTAGAGTTAGTTCGTTCGTGTTCGACTCAATATAGCTTCTGGCCAACCCAAATATAGAGGTCTATATTTTATAAATTTTAATTATCATATTAATAATCTAGTTTTTTAATCTTTTTTTTTTTTTTTTACTTTTTATCCAGTTGTAAGGTTGACAATCTAATTTGCTGTTTGCGAGTCAATTCATATTTGACTTATTAATAAATAAGCAGAATATGAGCTGAATTTTTAGCTCGATATTTTAACAAATTGAGTTTGTATTTGGCTTGGTTAATAAACGAAAGAACACTAGCCGATCTTAACGCGTTGGTGTTGGACTCGTTCACAGCCCTACACTTAATAGGATTAAAAATAAAAAATCTTGTTAATTTTATTAGAGAAAATTATTTATATACCTCTTAAAACTTTTCAAATACCTCAACTCCTATTTTTTTGGGTTTCAAATATACTCCTCACATATTTCTTGGTTATTCAAAAGTACCCCCCTGTTAATTCCCATTAAATCATACCGGATTTAAGTAAATCTCAATTAAATTTCTACCATAATTAAAAAATAGTAAAAATATCTATTTTGTCCCTAACTAAAGGGCAAATTAAAAAAAATTAATGATAATCTATTCTCAAAAAAAAAAAATTGATGATAATAGAAGGATATATTTCACAAGACAAAAAGTCAAATACTACTTTTACCCTTAACTTAGGGGAAATAAAAAAAGTTAGTGACGGTAAAAAGGTATATTTGAAAAGGTAAAATAAAAATTTTACAGAAATAACGGCGATTTCTAAAAGTTCAATAATAAAATTTAACTCTAGAAAGAGTCCGGCTACTATGCTATCAGTAGCACGGAGCGCTCCGTGTTACCAAGTTGTTTTCGATAATGCGGCTTCCAAATCGACGATCGACTTCGTTAGACTTGATCTACACTATTGAAAGTATTTGGAAACTAATTTCATATTTTTTCAACATCATTTGACTAGTGATCAAAAGATTTCAAAATTGACAATTTTAATGGCCGATGTGGTGTGTTTGTGAGTTTAACGGTGTAAAAAACAATCCAAATGCGATGAAAATTTTATAGAAAATTCTTTTCACTATTTAGAGTAAGATCAGTATATCTGATTTTGAATTTAAATCTTTTATCATCATTTTTCATGAGATTTTTATTTTCAGCTGTTCAATTTTGGACTACTTGTTTGATAGGTAAATGATATCGAAAAATTATGAAATTTAGTTTCTAAATACTTTCAATAGTGTAGATCAAGTCTAACAGAGCCGATCATCGATTTGGAAGCCGCATCATCGAAAACAACTTGGTAGCACGGAGCGCTCCGTCCTACCGATAGTATAGTAGCCTAGTTCCTCTAGAAATATATTTTAAAGATTTTGAAATCTTAAAAGAGTATTTTTAAAATTAAGTATGAAAGTCAAAAACTTTTTATAGATATATAAGAAATTGCTGTATTTTTACTAGAAAAAACTTCAAACACCACCTTGTGGTTTCACACTTTCTCACTTTAGTACCATGTGGCTTAAAGTGTATAAATTTAGTGTCCTGTGATTTTATTTTTATTTTTTATTATCGATTTTACTAATTTTTTCTGTTAAATTAGTGACAAAGTTAAAACTAAATAGTACTAAAAAGAATATTTGATAAACTTAAGTAGGGTATCTGAAGTTTTTTTTTTATATAATTTAACGAAATATTAACAAAAAAGCTGACGAAAAGATAAAAATAAAATTACAGAACACTAACTTGATATACTTTAAATTATGAAGTACTAAATAAAAAAGTGTGAAACTAAGGGTGGTATTTGAAGTTTACCTTTTTATTATTAATTACTCGAATCCGAGGTTAATCCCATCCATTCCCAATCATCGGACCCACCAATTATAGCACCGCCACAAACAGCATTTTTCATACAGTACTCGAAATTCAAAGCCACTAAAGAGGCATCTTAAAAAAAATGGGTAAACTTCAAATACCATCCATCTGATTTCGTATTTTTACACTTTAGTATATTATAATTTAAAATATTATTTTTATCTTTCTGACAGTATTTTTGTTAATATTTTATTAAATTATGTACAAAAAATTTTATATATTTCATCTTGGTTTATCGAATATTTATTTTAGTATTTTTAGTTTTAACTTGGTTACTAATTTAACAAAAATAATTAATAAAATTGAGAATAAAAAGATAAAAAAAAAGGAACACAAGATACTAAATTGATATATTTTAAATTACATGATATTAAATTGAGAAACTGTGAAGCCACACGAGTGGTCCTTGAAAAAAAAAAAAAAAAAAAAAAAAAAAAAAAAAAAAAAAAAAAGGGTCCAAGTTCAATGAACCCTCTTTTTTCATCAATCTCCTCCGTCCTTTTCTTCTTCTTCCTCTAATAAAAGCCCTCCCCCCACTTCCAACTCGGCAGATTCTGCGGCAGGCATGGAATCTGGCGACGGGTTTCGCGCGCTGGACGAGAAGTCGGTGGTGGAGTACATAAAGTCGGCGCCGGCACTGACGGCGCGGCTGGGGGGCGGGCAGTTGGAGGGGGTGGAAATCAGGGAAGTCGGCGACGGCAACCTCAACTTCGTCTACATCGTCCTCGGCCCCGCCGGCTCCTTCGTCCTCAAGCAGGTCCCCCCTTTTCAGATCAAACGGTTGTGATTAAATCTCTAGTTTGATCATGATAAATGATGATAAATAAACTGTTGGAATAATAATCCAAACTTAATTACAATATATTGTCAGAGATAAGTTTTAAGTCATTTATTTATGTAATTATAGTAGGATATTTGTAATTATCCAAAGTAAGTGTTGGATTTATCATTTGTTATGACCCGATAGCTATATATAGTTAGACATGTGTTAATTGGATGAACAAGCCATAGTAGATATGACTGGATAAGGCCGAGCGTGTCGCCCAGGATGTAATTAAATGCTTTTAAGTATTAGTTTAGTTTTCTTCTTTCTCCCACAATATCTCTTCTTCATATTATTTTATTCTATTTTAGATTCTGTATTACATAATCAATATCAGCACAAATACTTGTTCCAACAATTGGTATCAGAAAAAATCACGCTTCCAACATAAACAAATATTGGTGCAGTTGTTAGATCGATACGGCCCCTTTTTGTTGTTGTTGTTGCGGCGAGCATAAGGGGGCGTTTGGATCGACGTAATTGTAATTCAACCGAAATCAAAATTGGTAGGGGTGTTACCTGTTGTTGTTTGTATTTTAAACTGCATTGCAAGTGCAACTACGGAGAAACCCAAAAACTTTGTTACATATTGCAAATTGGACCTACACCCAAAATCGGACGTAGTTGGAAACGCAGGAGTCGGAGAGAGTAATTCATAACCAGGGGTAATCTCACCATCCCATGCATAAAAATAACAAGCTCTGAAAAATGTAGCTTTTTGCTACAAGCAACCAAACAAATGAAAAAAAAAAAAATTGTAGTTGAATAATTCTCAATTGTTGCGTCTCCAGTTGCATGCATCTTCAATTACACTGTATTCACAACTATATTAAACTAGATGACCCCCTAAGAATTAAAGCATTAGTTCTGCTGTCGACCATGACTATGTTGAGGAGATCTGCTGCTTAGCCATGGGCGAAATTCCTAGATAACATCTTCACCTTAGAAAGGTTCAAACTTCAAAGTTGTCTCTTGTAAGCAAATTCCTAGATAAAATATTTAGTTTACTGCTTCGCGGCGGATTTTGTCGGTTTTGTTTTATGTCTAATCAAACGCCCGCTAAGCTGAAAGTGTTTTATTTCCTGATTAAGTTAGACCGGCGGTACATCCTTTATATAAAGGATACAGGTCGAGTGGTCAACAGATTGGCCTTGCGAAGTTCTGAAATAGTGGAATATTGATGATTGTCCCTATTTCCTCTTTTCCTATTTTTTGTGATTATCCCTTTCTTTTAGATTGTGATCTCCATGGAAGAAATGCATTCCAAATATGCATGCCGAGCTCGCAACTCAATTATGTCATGAATTCACCAACAACAACTTTCTTTGAAGAGTCAAACTTTTGTACTAAAGAATTTTTTGTTCCGCTCCTAATTTTCTGTTCTTGTGGATCAATTTTACTTATGTTGAGACAGGCTCTTCCATATATCCGCTTAGTGGGTGAGTCATGGCCGATGACAAAGGAGCGTGCGTATTTCGAAGCACTGGCATTAAAAGAGCACGGCCGGCTGTGCCCGGATCACGTCCCTGAGGTTTATCATTTTGACAGGTCTATGTCAGTGATTGGAATGCGCTACTTGGAACCTCCCCATATAATTCTCCGAAAAGGATTGATTGCTGGAATTGAATATCCATTGCTTGCAGAGCATATGTCGGAATATATGGCAAAGACGCTTTTCTTCACTTCCCTTTTATATCATTCTACAGCAGAGCATAGACGTGCAGGTAAATTTGACATTCACCAGTTCACAAAAATTTGTTGCCAGTTAATTGACATACATGACATATTCTGTAGCATAATTTCATAATTAAGATAAATCTTTTTGACACATCCTTTAATTCAAATTGCAGTAGGTGAATTTTGCGGGAATCTAGAGATATGTAGGCTCACGGAACAAGTAGTTTTCTCAGATCCATATAGGGTTTCACACTTTAATCGTTGGACTTCTCCTTACCTTGATCGTGACGCTGAAGCTGTTCGGCAAGATGATGCTCTAAAGATTGAAGTAGCCGAGCTGAAATCAATGTATAAAGCAATATTAAACTGAACTTTCTAACTTTATATTCTTACAAAATCATCTGTTTACATGTATACCCCTATAAAATCTGAAGTAATGGGTAAGGTTGGTTTTGTATTAGAGAAGCACAACATTTCTAACTACAAAGGCTTATATGCATAAGAATTATAGAGGGTATTATAAAATAAAAACTGAGTTCTGTAGGGATACATTGTTTTGCAGGGGTATGTTTGCTGTTTTCTCCAAATATTTGACATTGAGCTCTCTTTCTAGAGTCTTGCCAGATTTTCTTTGAATGTAGGTTTTGTGAGAGAGCTCAAGCTTTAATTCATGGAGATCTGCATACTGGTTCTATCATGGTGACTAGTGATTCAACTCAGGTTATTGATCCGGAATTTGCTTTCTATGGTCCAATGGGGTACGATATAGGAGCTTTTTTAGGGAACTTGATTTTGGCCTACTTTTCACAAGATGGACATGCTAATGAAGGAAATGATCGTAAGGTACATCTCAATTCTTTAATTTATTCAGAAAACATCTAATTGCTGTTATGTACTTGTCTTGTTTAAATGTTGTTAGTCAAAGTTGTTAATTATAGGTTTTAAAAGTTTTGATTACTACTAGAGACTTGCCCACACTGTTTCAGATACCTCCACTATAGCCAAGATTGATAAACCATTTATAACCACTGTACCAAATGAACTGCTTTATTTTTGAGCAAATTGATTAGTCTTTGTTGTTTTAAGTTGTTACGTATCTTTTTCTTGCTTGGCTGATGTGATTAATGTGATAAATACTGCTTGGATGATTTAACTTGTGTTGCTGCTAATTTGTATGGGAAAAAAATAACAATGAATATGAAAAAAAAGAGAGTCTGGAGTACGCTTCTTTTAATCTTGGCCCATCATTAAAACTCACTGATTACTTCATTAGATAAAATTTAGCCAAAGTTTCAGGAGTTGGTTCTCATGTTGAATTGAAAGGACAAAAAGATTTGAAATGAATAGCCCTACAACTCTTGATAGAAGACTCAGATTTCTTATTCCAATGATACGCATTTGACTCTTAAATCTATGACCTGCCGCCGCTTATCTGTTTAGAAAAACTAGTAATGAAGATCAGCAAGTGTTAATACATGCGACTGCTATGATCTAGGCGCTGGATGGTCTCTGTAGGTGGTCATTCTTGTTGGATTGCGTCGCTTATTTAGTATACCCTTTTGCTTCATCTTTTATATGTGAAGGTGGGGATAGCATTGGTCTCACCAGGTGCTAGATCTTATACCTCTGTCAATCTCATCTGTAAAGAGATAGAAGTTCTTGGATCTACAAGTGTGACAATCTCATGAAGAGAGGCCGTGAGCCTTTCCTTTCCTTTTTTTTTTTGTTTCAAGATCAACAATAATTACCCTACCTTATGTGCAAATATCTCATGTGTTTCGCGCTGCCGTGCATGTGATCAAGAAAGGTCTAGCATATATATATAAATCTGTATATCTGTTAACATCTAAATTTATGTACGCATGTCTGTCTATAAGTTGTCATATGGAGTAAAATAATTTTTTTTTTGGGCATCAATATATTCCAATCTCTTCTTACATAACATAATCAAATCTTTTGCACTTTATTGTGGTAATTACTTGCTAATTTCAAAGAAAAGAGAGTTTGAGTCATGCTAGCACGGTATGGCACAATGGGCACGGCCTTTGCCGATGGGCTGTTAAATCCGTGAATGTATGGAATCTAATTATCAGAAACCCTCTGATGTTGTGTAACAATGTAACCTTTTGTTTGGGCATGTTTGATTTGTGATATGAAATTCTTGCACTGATATTCCCAAAAGGCCCTTTAACTACTATTGAATAGCTACCTCACATTGTACTATTAACCAGCCTCCAGTGTTTGAAAAGGCGCAACGCGCAAAAAGGCCCAAAGGCCTTGTGGAGCCTAGGCGCGAGGCGCACCGCGAGACGCGCGCCTCTAGAAGGTGAGACGCATATCTAATAAAAATAAAACACTCTTAACAAGCCTGCTTTAAATGGACATTTTATGTTAAAAAATTCTAAAATAGCTATACAAAAATAAAATAACTATAAAAAAGTAAAGAAATCGCATGCATAATGTTCTCAGCCTAAAAATTAAAAAAAAAATGTTTCAACTTTAAGCTTAAAAGTATTTACTGCTGCTTCTTTCTTTTCACCGCTGCTACTTATTGCCATTGGGGGGTTGAAAGAGAGCACGACCAAGATAAAAGAGAAAGAAAGTGTTCAATTAGGAATTTTTCTAAAAAATTTCTTAACATTTTAGAATATGAAAACCCGAAAGCCCAAACCCTAGATACGTTGAGCGTAAATATCATGAGACGCGTCTGAGGCGCGCGCCTCACTCCCTGAGGCGCTGAGACTTGCGTCTCGCGCCTAGGCGCGGAAGTGCGCGCCTAAGGCGCAACTTTTCAAACACGGCCGGCCTCATTAACCAGCAAAGCTGGTTTCAAGCTCCAGCAGCTGATTCAAAAATCATTCTAGTATTGTAATATCTGGGACTGGTTGTTCTCTTGGTTAAATTTTTATCTATCAATTTTTGTAGGCATACAAGCAACGGATCTTAAGGACGATTGCAGAAACTTGGGATCTCTTCCAGAAGAAGTTCATTTCTCGTTGGGACGAACACAAAGATGGGAAGGGTGAAGCATATCCAATTTCAATATACAACAAGCCAGAACTTCAGATTTCTCTCCAGCAAAAGTACATGAAAGATTTATTTCATGATGCTCTTGGATTCGGTGCTGCAAAAATGATAAGGTAATTCTCCAGATTCTGATCTTCGTCATATTGTGCGGTACTGAAATTACCAAGCTCAAGCTTAGAAAAAAAGTTTACTTCTCATTTGTTTTGTTAGGTGGATTCTTCCTTAAATTTTCCAAATTTATCTATCTTCCCGACAGAAAGGTCAAAGTATTTTCAACTATCTATGCTTTATAGAGGAGTTTGATATAGTTTCTGCATAACATGAGAGCCAATAAAAAGCTACACATCCGTAATCTCGTAAATATTCGTCGTAGATGAAACATATTCTATATGCATCAAAATAACATCTTAGTCGTTAATTGTTTATCCATTGGAGTGCATAATTATTTGCTAACAAGAGCTGGCAAGTAGGCGAGTGATTGAGAAACGAGCCATTCGCCGCTCTAAAGGCTTTTTGAGTTTTCCTTTTTCTTTAATATATTTTCGGGCTACACCATGAGAAAAGGAGTAAAGTGTCTTTGATCATTAGTTAGATACTTAGTATACCGCTTTGTACAAAAGGTATGATACATTTCTCAGGATCATGCTATGTTCAGATATTCTGGTTTTCTTAACTTGTTTTCGACTTACCTCTCTTTTCCAAAATAAACTGCTTCACTTGACACCTTCTGAGTATTTTTTGCCTATCAAATAAGACAAGCATTTAATATGCACTCATAATCTTTCATATTGACTTGTGTTTATAAATCTCATTATATAAACATCTCAGACTACATAAATATCATTTATCTGACTACCAAACTTGTTGAATTTAAAAAGAAATTTTCATTACAAAATCCACGTGACGTCGCACCCCTTAACAAAAATATCTGTTACAGCACTTGAAATTTTACATTTGAAGTGAACACTGGTTTTGAATGCAGGAGAATAGTGGGGATAGCCCATGTTGAGGATTTCGAATCGATCGCCGATGCAAGCAAGCGAGCATCTTGCGAGCGTAACGCTCTCAACTGTGGTAGAAGGCTTCTGAAGGAAAGGCGCCAATTCGAAACCATCGGTCAAGTCATTTCGGTGATTCAGGAGATTCAACCATAATAGCTTACATTTTTAGGATTTTGTGTTATCGCAGTAAATTGTGAGTTTCTGTTTGAAAACTTTTATCTTTCCACTTCTATGTGCTTAAAAATAATGCGTGGTGTAATGATATTGTCACGCCCGAATTCAGCGGAAGTCTATTTGGTATGTGCACAGACTCGTCGCGTACACAAAGCAGCCCCCGATATACACGGCTGTCCAACAATAATATGAAAAGGAAAAAAGTACACATCCTACACAAGGACATAATAGCTTAACAATAAGAATTAAACTGACTACTACTATCAAATAATACATCACAAGATGATTTATAAGTTAAAGGGAAAACTTCAAAAACGTTCCCTGTGGTTTCGTAATTTCTCACTTTGCCTCCTTGTGGTTTAAAATGTATCAATTTGTCCCTCTGTGGTTTCGTTTTTATCTTTTCGATAGCTTTTTTGTTAATATTTTATTAAATTATATACAAAAAATTTCAGATACTCATTTAGATTTATCAAATATTTACTTTAGTACTCTTTAATTTTAACTTTATCATTGATTTAAGAAAAAAAATAATAAAATTGATAAGAAAAAGAGAAAAAAGAAACCACAGGGGAATAAATTGATACATTTTAAACCATAGGGGAGCAAAATGAGAAACGACGAAACCATAGGGGGCGGTTTGAAGTTTTCCCTGAGTTAAATACAAAAGGGTACATCTCATGAATTCAAAGGGATCCCTATACAAATGTATACCATTCACTACATAAATTAAAAGAAAGGCGTCATGGTCCAGCTATAGCAACACCAAGAGGCTCTAGCTAATTGCTGCACTCTTGTCGCGATCCTAACCTCTCTCGCTATGAAAGACTCTGTAATAAAATAAAAAAAAAAGGGGTGAGAACTATCAAAGAATAGTTTTCAATTGGTAAGTCGCCAAGAAAAACGAATTATACCACTAGGTCAACTGAGATAAAGATAGATTATAGCTAAAATTTAAAGTATGGATATAGTAATTGGAATAAAAAGGTTTAAATACTACAGTACCTCCAAACGACTATGCCGATTCAGCATATATATAGTTTTACTATCATCATACTTACAAGTGTAAAAGATTCAATTACAAGTATAACTAACATGCATGTATCAATTAGTTGTGATGTACAATTGTCAAGTTCAATTAACTTTCTCCCAATCATGGGGACTTACACAAGATAACGTTCTGATTTGTGCCATGCGTAATAGTCCCATGGTAGTCAACATTTCCTCTCTAAGAATGAGCCTAGCCCACGGCATCCCACTTTGGCGCCCAATTCCGCATGGATGAGTATGATGTCGCAAAGGCTAAACTCCGGAGTGCTGGCTTATAGGGAGCGACCCTCACAAGCTTGTGCAAATAAGTACAAAGGCAATGTGTATGAAACCTCATCTGTCATGTCTAAAATATGAAATATCAATTGACGACATATAAGTCGAGTACATTGTCATAATGTCATATCTAGTTGTTCATCTTGGTTTAAGTATAAAATACTTAACTCTACAACCCGTCATTTACATGCAATGGGTAATGTTTCCTCTTAGCTATAGCAAGTATAAAGAATTTTCATGGAAGTTCTAGCCCAATAGTTCCACTAATCATGCAGTGTTTTATATAATACAACTCAACTATCGCATGCATAAATACTTGAGCAAAAGAAGATTATCATATCCAATACAAATTCACATGTCTTGACATGCATGTTCGTATTACATAATCCTCTACTATACAGAGAATGCTAGTTTTCATATACAGAATGATTATGCCGTATACTCAAAAATTTTATGTTGTCATGCATAACATATTAAACCATCTATTGAATTCTATAATATGATAGGAGATATAGAAAGAGTTCACCAATTTCGATAAGGTCAAATCTACTGGATAATCGTCGAAAACTCGATCGTTTTACAAATGAAGTTGCCCTTTAGACTTCTTGCACCCTAAAAAAAAATTTCAAAGAGTTACAAGTTTCTAAAATGCTCACCATGAAATTCACCAAAATCAAAATGAAAATAGGTGAAAATTATCTTAGATCAAGTAAAACTTGCTCAAAGTCTAAATTAAAGCATTGGAGTTTCAAATCTAACCTACAAGAGTGTTCTACATTCATCAATTTTATCCCAAAAGCTTCTAATAGGAGAATCCAAAAAATAAATCATAGTTTCCACAAAACTAGGTTTCCTACTAAAACTTCTTTCTAAACTCACAAATAGAAGATGCAACAATGCTACTAACCTCAAATCAAGCTCACAACCAAGTTATGAGATGTTAGGGTTGAAGTCCAAGCCTCAAAAAAGTTCCTTCCTTCAATCCCGAGCTCCCCTCTAAGGCCTAGATACTTGCACCCATGGAGGAAATGAAGAGACGAAGATGAATCCATGGTTAGATGGATTAGAGGGAAGGATCCAAGGTACAAAGAGGGTCACCTCTCCTCCTCTCTCTAGCTTTAGCCACAATGGCAAAAGAGAGGGGTGAAAGGGTACTTCTACTTGATGTAACAATATCCCTAGAAGCCCCTCCAAAAGCTAGAAATTACAAGCTGTGCGAAATAATTTCTACACCATTGAGTACTGGTAAGCGAACTGGAGTACCAGTATTTAGGCAGTTTCGGTACCTAGGAGTTCAGGTCCGCAAAACTCGAACATTGAAATTTTTGGTTTCTATTGTGTTTCGGTACCCGCTCGAATCAATACTGGTACAACTTGGTTCAGTACCGGTACTTAGCCGAGTTCTGCAAAATCCGAGAGCTGAGCCAACCCTTGCACAACAAGGTTCGGGTACTCGAACTTGGTACGGGTGAGCGATAGCCAAAAGGGAAGCTTTTGTAGATTTCGGCCTCCGAGGTCTATTTTCGCGCTAATTAGGTTCTGAAAAAGTCCCCAAGCTCTCCAAACCCAAGCAAGACTCTCAGAATAGTATAGAATATCATTCCTTTTACTAGAACTCCACAAGTTGCTGAAGTTCAGTGCATAACAGATATTTCTCGAATTATTGTGGTTGCGCAAGATCAGTTATATCAAATTTGCCTCGCAAATGTTATTGAATTGCTAACCTTGTTATGATTATAAAAGAAGAAGATTGATGGAATACACACATCAAGCCAAGCTCTCCAAACCTTTTTTTCTCTTCATTTCCATCAGGGACTCGCTTTATTTTACTTTCTATTTTCGGGGTAAAGCTTGGGTGCTTCAAGAAGTGTATGAGACTATTTACTTCGCATTATTTTCGGTGATGGGTTGTATGAATTGACGATCGGCCCCTTAAACATGATATAAGCTATTTGAACATTCTAAGCTTCAAATTTTACAAATTTTCGATATCAATGACTAACAATTGGAGTGTCACAAAGTGACAATGCTGGTGGTGGTGAATTCGAGATTATTTGATCGCTAGATAAATGATGACAAAAATTACAAAATTTAATTCTTGTGAAGTTCAAATAGTCTAAATATAGTTTAGCTGCACTGAACATCAAGTTAGATGCCCCATCATAAGAAATAATGTATAAGTAAGCGATTTTATTTATTTTGAAGTATTCTAACTTTACTATTATTTTTATTGTTTTTCTTATTATTCACCTAAGAAATTATTTGAGTTTTTTTTAAAGCCTAATTGTACTTATTATAATTATTTATTAGATGCATTACATGATTGGTTGCATACTTTTGTACTTTTTGTGCTTCTTTTCTTTGTTGCACATTGTATTTCTAGTTGCTTTTGTTAATAAATTTTATTATTCTTTCTTAATAAATGTCTTAATATATTAATTATTAAGAAATTTATTAAGAATTTAATGATTTTCTTTATTATTTCTTAACAAATTTTCTTTTGTTTTAATAATTATTATTATTTATCGGGTTGGATTTGGGTTAAGAATCCAAATCGGGTTGAATTGAAACCGTTCTGATCTGACCATGGCCACCCTTTCTTTCTTTTTTTTTTTTTTTTTTTTAATGTCACTATCATTTTGACCATTTCTTTAGTTTGTACGCGAAACTTGAAAATTCTTTATTTTTTCTAAATTGGCTTGGCCAATTTGCATAAAAAATTCTCTAAGTTTTGAGCTTTTACAAAACTGAACCATCTTTTTTGATTTTGCAATTTCGGTCTAATTTTTTAAGAAGATGATCAAATTATCTTTTTTTTAAAATGCATAAAAAGTACATACATTAAATATTTTAAAAAATAGAACTGACAAATCATTATTATTGTTATCTTTCTTTTGAAAAACGAAATTCTCAACTAACATATAAATAAAAATTTTAATAATATGAAAAGAAAGAATATAATACTTCTTATATACTGCAATATTCTCTCAAATAATACAACATTTTTTTGCAATTAGTACAATATTTATACAAATACTACAACATATGCATCATTTATACACATATTGTATGATTTTTATACTAAATCACGGATAATAAAGTATATTACTGGCAAATAGTATAATATATTGTAATATATTATAAAAATTATGCAATATGTGTATAAACAGTACCTATGTTACACTATTTGTATAAATATGTATATTATTTGTGTAAACATTGTACTATTATGAAAGAATGTTATACCGTTTAAATTTTATATGCACTTTTCTTTCCAAAAATTAAATTATATTATATATTAAATAAAGTGTTAAATTTTTTAGAAATGACAGCTGCTTTTTATTTTGCGCCGAAGCAATTTATAAAGCACAGGCCGAAACGGGTGAAATCAAAGAAATACTTTTTTGATTGGATGGGCTGATTTCTTGATGAAAGGTTAGAGAAAAAATATCTTTTTTTTTTTTTTCAAATTGTTTTTTTTTTTTTTTTTTTTCAGTTTAGTATTTTTTATTAATTTTTGTACCGATATGTGTATTGGTCCAAGTCTCAATATCGATATTTTTCTAAGACAAAAATGGAGAATTCTATAATCAAAATATTTTCTATCTAGATTTTTATGTATCAATAATATATCTTTCTTCTAGATAATCACTAATAGCTGTACTTTATCATATATATATGTGTGTCTTTTCGAGAAACGAGAATTCTCATTTAAGACAAAAAAAATAATAATAAGATGAAAGAGTGTAATATTCTCTCAATACAATATATATACTTTTATACACATATTGCATAATTTTATTATATATTATAATATATTATACTATTTTTCGTAATATACTATATTATTCATAATTTAGTGTAAAATCATGCAATATGTGTACACAATATTGCACTATTTGAGAGAGAATGTTGTACTTAAGGAGTATTACTTTTATTATTATTATTTTAAATTTTTATTTATATATTAGATAAGAATTTTATTTTTCAGGGAAGAGTGGCTATAATAATATTTGTCAGTTATATTTTTTAAAAATATTTAATACATGTATTTTTATGCATTTTGAAAGAGGGTAGTTTCGTTATTTTTTTGAAAAAACTTCAAATATCACCCATATGTTTTGCGCTTTTTCACTTTAGTACCCCGTGGTTTAAAGTGTATCAATTTAATATCCTGTGTTTCACACTTTCTCACTTTAGCACCCTGTGGTTTATAATGCATCATTTAGTACCTGTGGTTTCATTTTTCTCTTTTGCCGGCTCCGCTATAATAATTCATTAAATTATATACAAAAACTTCAAATACCCCTACCTAGGTTTATCAAATATTTACTTTAGTACCTTTGTTTTAACTTTGTTAATGATTTTTTTTCTCCGTTAATATTGTTAAATTATATACAAAAAACTTCAGATACCTACTAGTTTTGTCGAATATTTACGTTAGTATCCTTTAATTTTAACTTTGTCACTGATTTAATAAAAAATTAGTGAAATGGATAATAAAAAGAGAAAAATGAAACCACAAGGTATTAACTTGATACACTTTAAATCACAGGATATCGTAAAGTGAGAATGTGCGAAACTACAGAGACTAACTTGATACACTTTAAACCCAAAGTATTAAAGTAAAAATTGTGAACCATGAGGGTATTTGAAGTTTACCTTCTTCTTTTTTTTTTTTTTTTTTTTTTTTTTTTTTTTTTTGTTCCTTTTACCATTTCCCTTTTTGTACTAATCCATTTAATATAGGTGAATAGGACCACTATCTGAATGTAAAAAATGCACTCAATGGAACTAAAAATAAATAAATAAATGGTCACGTAATTTAATCTTATCATAACTTGTTTCTATGTCTAAATTTACTAACTAGACTATATCAGATTGATCTTTCTTTTTTTTTTTTTTAAGAAAATAAACTTAGAATACGAAGCAATTTAGATTTTAAATTTGGAATCTCGCATATTAATCATCAAGCTCTTAGCCAATTGTGCTAGATACAATCAGTGTTGCCAAGGATAAAATCTAGAATGCATAAGTTATATTGCTGATGTGATTGATTGGTTATAGATGATGTGGTGTGACTGTTATATAATAGAATTTCTCGTTGCCGAGGCATTTGAGTAAACAAAAGAAGCATTGATAAGATTTGTTGGTAAAAAATCTAATTAGGTATCTGAGTAAGTTATTTACTTACAACTTTTGTGCTACAATGGTCCTATTTATGATTTAAAAATTTGCTTCTGGTCAGTAATAGAGTTTTAAGATAATCCATATACAATCCTCAAAACAACAAAAAATCTTTTGCGACTGCATAGCTATCCTATTATCAATTTGCCGTATAAAAGAGGTACATATTTTATTTATGTATTCAAAAAATCAATTTAGTAGGTGGTAACTATGATCAAAAGGTTGACTTTTGGGACACAAGGAATCTATGGTTTCAAACTAAAACTAGGACAAGATCTCTGACACTGTAAAATAGTTCCAACTAGAGCTAAGAATAGGTAGAAATGTAAGTTGTTAGCCAAAAACTTTTAAGCAGTAAAAAATCATCAATTTTTTTTATTTAAATTAGAGATCTTATGAACAGATAATAGTGAAACCAAGGTAAAAACGTAGGGAGATACCTCAACTATGGACTATTCTCATATAGCTCCCCGAAGTTTCTTTGTTTTTGTTTGTTTGTTTGTTTGACACTTGTTGACTTTTTTTATCTCATAGAATTGGATGATTTTAGCCAAATAAGTTAGAGATTTTACTAATTTTGTGGATGGTTCCATCAAATTTAATAATTTTAATCACTTTTATGGAAAAGGAAACTAGAATAATTAACCGCTAATTGCAAATAGAGTTATTAAATTGAATAAATTTTTGACTTAATTGACTAGAATAACCCGGACAATATATATAATTTTAATCACTTTTATGGTCCTCTAGGGTTGAGTGGGTGGTTGGTTGAATAGTATAATCGAACGGATGAAAATGATAAAAAAGGTAAATCTAACAGCAGAAAACTTGATAGCACCAAATACTTCGTGCTATCGATAGTATCCCAGCGAGACTCTTAATAATAATAACAAGAATTTCTTTTTGAATCCTATTAAGAGTAGGGCTGCCAAGAAGCCGAACAAGGGCGGGCTAGAACCAACTAGTGTACGTTCGTTTCTTAGAAAAAAAAAGAAAGAAAAGAAAAGAAGATGATTTAACTCTCAACTTTTTGTCTTGGGAATGAAATAGTGACCAGTCTAGAAAGCATTTGGTTATCAAGTTTTCTGTCGTTAGATTTACATCTTTTATCATTTTCATCCATTCAATTATACTATTCAACTAACCACCCACTCAACCCTAGAGAGCGCACATTATCCTAACCGCACATCTTTTAATTCAAAGGCAGAAAACTTAATAGCACCAAGTCATTGGTGCTATTAATAATATTTCAGCCTAATTCTTATTATTAATTATTAATTATTAATGTATCATTATGAAAAAAAAAATCCGAGGTTAGTCCCATCCATTCTAACCATCAGACCGACCTACTGTTGCAAACGGAATTTTTTACAAAATAATTCTTTAAAATTTTATAATTTACGAAACTATCCTACTAAATTTATATTTGGCAAACTAATTCTCTCTTCGCCACCTAGCCCTTTTAAACACTGGAAATCGTTAACCGCATTCATTAAAACGGTTAACGATACATCATCTTTAGAATTGTACGTAAATTATATAAGAAAAAAATGAGGTTGCTAGGATTATACGTAGGTTATTAGAATTTTTATTTGATTGTTAGAATTATATAAATAGATTATTAGGATTTTTAGGTTATTAAGATTATATATAATTTGTTAAAATTTTTATGTAGTTGTTAGCAAGGAATTAAGTGCCGCCTGTGCCGTACGGTACGGAGGCGTGCCATACCGTGCCCTCAAGAAGAGGGCACAGTACAGGGGGGTCTTGAAACCTCCCCTCTGTCTCGCGGCACGTACATGTGTGTCGTTGGAGACAAAGCGGCATGCAGGTGCGTGTCGGCGGCAAGTACCGTGCGTGTGCAGCCCTTTTTCTTTTCTTTTTTTTTTTTTTTCCTTTTTGGCTTTCTTTTTGGCTTTTTATTTTTTCTTTTGTTCTCTAGGGTATCAACATATCCGATCCATACTGCATCGGCCCTAGCCCGCAGCCCACCACTGACATCCACTTTTTTTTCGCAAAATATTTTTTCAAAATTTATTGCACCGCGAAACTTTAGGTGAATCACGGGAAAAAAAATTGACCTTCTAAACAAATTTTGATTAGATATTTTTAAAAAGAATAAAAGAACAAAAATATGAATATAATATCGAGAATATATGACTTTCTCACAATACCAGCAATACTTATATTAATATTATCAAATAAATTTTATATTTGCAGATGACAATATGTCATATGATTAAGCGTGACGATCATCTCTATATAGAGATATTAATTTAAATAATTATTGTACTTGTAAATTTTATTATTATATTTTAATTTTTATTTTACATCAGATATAGTTGTACTTTACTTATAAAAAGTTTATATGCATGTTAATTGATGAGTATAGTAAAATATATATAGTAAATATTCATAATTATTTATTTAAAATTTTCAAAATAACAGTTTTCAAAATAATATCATAAGAGTTTATTGGAAGCAAAAAAACTTAAAAAAGTCTGTGCCAAAGCATACCAATAGAAGGTCATATGTATCTATCGGCACGTCAGCGTGCTTGTGCAGTACCGTACTAGGGATATAACGGCATATTCACGTGTCACGACACTTTAAAACTTAATTATTAGGATTATATATGAGATATAGAAAGAAACAGTAAATAAGCAAAAAATAGTGACTACTTCACCATTCGTGAAAAAAAAATTAGAAAGACAATGAATTGTTAAAAATCGGGCGAATCATTTATCATATTTAAGAAAAAATTTATAAAATTATTTACCCAATTAGAAAATTTATAAGGTGGTGTTGAAAAAATATCCCCACAAACAGCATTTTTCATACAGTACTCGAAATTCAAAGCGACCAAAGAGGCATCTTAGGAAAAAAAAAAAAAAAAAAGGGGCCAAATTCAATGAACCCTCTTTTGTCATCAATCAAACGCTCCATCTCCTCCGTCCTTTTCTTCTTCTTCCTCTAATAAAACCCTTCCCCCCACTTCCAACTCGGCAGATTCTGCGGCAGGCATGGAATCCGGCGACGGGTTTCGCGCGCTGGACGAGAAGTCGGTGGTGGAGTACATAAAGTCGGCGCCGGCACTGACGGCGCGGCTGGGGGGCGGGCAGCTGGACGGGGTGGAAATCAGGGAAGTCGGCGACGGCAACCTCAACTTCGTCTACATCGTCCTCGGCCCCGCCGGCTCCTTCGTCCTCAAGCAGGTCCCCCCCTCCTCCCCCTTCGATTAAATCTCTAGTTTGATCATGATAAATAAATGAATCTCGGTGTAGTTGTAGATCGATACTGCCCCTTTTTCTTGTTGTTGTTGTTGTTGTTGTTGTTGTTGTTGTTGTGGCGAGCATAAGGGGGTGTTTGGATCGAAGTAATTGTTGTTTGTATTTTAAAGTGCATTGCAAATGCAACTACGGAGAAACCCAAAAATTTTGTTACATATCCCGAATCGGGCGTAGTTGGAAACGCAGGAGACGGAGAGAGTAATCAAATGTAGGTTTTAGCTACAAGCAACCAAAGAAACGGAAAAAAGAAATAAAAATGTAGTTGAATCGTTCTCAATTTTGTACTGCTAAATAGACTAGATGTAAATGTACCGTTGCTGCGTCTCCAGTTGCATGCATCTTCAATTACACTGTATTTACAGCTACATTAAACTAGATGGCCCCCTAAGAATTAAAGCATTAGTTCTGCTGTCGACCATGACGATGTTGAGGAGATCTGTTTGCTTAGCCATGAGCGAAATTCCTAGATAACATCTTCACCTTAGAAATGTTCGAACTTCAAAGTTGTCTTTTGTAGCAAATACCTAAAATATTTAGTTTACTGCTTCGCGGCAGATTTTTTTCGGTTTTGTTTTATGTCTATCCAAACGCCTGCTAAGTTGAAAGTGTTTTATTTCCTGATTAAGTTAGACCGGCAACAAGGATTTAAGTGTCGTGGTACGTGATCGTGCCGTAAACTTGCTGGCACGGTACAGCATGGTGCGTGCCGGGCCGTATCGATACGTGCCAGTCATAAAAAACACATGTGCTAACACATAATGATATGAAAAATTTATTTTCTTTATTAACAAAATTTTCTAGTTGCTTATTATGTATCTTTATCATTTTTTTTGAACTTTATTGAAAAAATTACTTACTAATTTAAAGTAAAAAGGGTTTTGAACTGTGCCATCGGTAAGGGGGGTTGTATCGTGCCGGTATCTTATTGGCATGATGTGGTACGGTAGATACGGCCCGTGCTGATGGGTACTTAAATCCTTGATTGGCAATACATCCTTTGTATGAAGTATAAACATCATTCTTGTTTCAAGGATTGCGGATCAGGTCAACAGATCGGCCTTGCGAAGTTCTGAAATAGTGGAATATTGATGATTGTCCCTATTTCCTCTTTCCTATTTTGTGTGATTATCCCTTTCTTTTAGATTGTGATCTCCATGGAAGAAATGCTTTAGAAATATGCATGCCGAGCCTGCAACTCAATTATGTCATGAATTCACCAGCAACAATTTTCTTTGAAGAGTCACAATTTTGTACTATAGAATTTTTTGTTCCGTTCCTAATTTTCTTTTCTTACAGATCAATTTTATTTATGCTGAGACAGGCTCTTCCATATATCCGCTGTGTGGGCGAGTCATGGCCGATGACAAAGGAGCGTGCATATTTCGAAGCATTGGCGTTAAAAGAGCACGGCCGGCTGTGCCCGGATCATGTGCCTGAGGTTTATCATTTTGACAGGTCTATGTCAGTGATTGGAATGCGCTACTTGGAGCCTCCCCATATTATTCTCCGAAAAGGGTTGATTGCTGGAATTGAATATCCATTGCTTGCAGAGCATATGTCAGAATATATGGCAAAGACACTTTTCTTCACTTCCCTTCTATATCATTCTACAGCAGAGCATAGACGTGCAGGTAATTTCGACATTCGCCAGTTCATAGCAATTGAAATTCATGAGTTTGCTGTCTGTTAATTGACATACTTGACATATTCTGTAGCATAATTTCATAATTAAGAGAAATCTTTTTGACACATTCTTTAATTCAAATTGCAGTAGCTGAATTTTGCGGGAATCTAGAGCTATGTAGGCTCACCGAGCAAGTAGTTTTCTCAGACCCTTATAGGGTTTCGCACTTTAATCGTTGGACTTCTCCTTACCTTGATCGTGACGCTGAAGCTGTTCGGGAAGATGATGCTCTAAAGATTGAAGTAGCCGGGCTGAAATCAATGTATAAAGCAATATTAAAATGAACTTTCTAACTATATATTCTTCTAAAATCATCTATTTACATGTATACCCCTATAAAATCTGTAGTTTCGTATATAGCCCTCTTAAGTGCAAATTTATGATGGTAATCCGACTAATGGGTAAAGTTGGTTTTGTATTAGAGAAGCGCGACATTTCTAACTACAAGGGCTTTATGTGTAAGAATTATGAGGTATTATAAAACAAAATCTCAGATCTGTAGGGATATATATGCAAATACATTGTTTTTCAGGGGCATTTTTGCTGTTTTCTCTGAAGTCTTGCCAGATTTTCTTTCTATGTAGGTTTTGTGAGAGAGCTCAAGCTTTAATTCATGGAGATCTGCATACTGGTTCTATCATGGTTACTAGTGATTCAACTCAGGTTATTGATCCAGAATTTGCTTTCTACGGTCCAATGGGGTTCGATATAGGAGCTTTTTTAGGGAACTTGATTTTGGCCTACTTTTCACAAGATGGACATGCTAATGAAGGAAATGATCGTAAGGTACATATCAATTATTTAATTTATTCAGAAAACATTTAATTGCTGTTATGTATTTGTCTTTTTTAAATGTTGTTAGTCACCGTTGTTAATTATAAGTTTTAAAAGTTCTGATGACTAATAGAGACTTGCCCACACTGTTTCGGATACCTCCACTATAGCCAAGATTTATAAACCATTTATAATCACTGAACCAAACGAACTGCTTTCTTTTCGAGCAAATTCATTTATCTTTGATGTTTTAAGCTGTTACATATCATTTTCTTGCATAGCTGATGTGATTGATGTAATAAATACTGTTTGCATGATTTAACTTGTGTCGGTGCTAATTTGGATTGAAAAAAATTAGCAATGGATATGAAAAATAAAAGAGTCTGGAGTATGCTTCTTTTATTCTTGGCCCATTCACTGATTACCTCATTAGATAAAATTGAGCCGAAGTTTCAGGAGTTAGTTCTCATGTTGAATTGAAAGGATGAAAAGATTTGAAATGAGTAGCCCGACAACTCTTGGTAGAAGACTAAGATTTCTTATTCCAGTGATACACGTTTAACTCTTAAATCTATGACCTGGTGCTTATCTGTTTAGACAAACTAGTAATGAAGTTCAGCAAGTATGAATCATGCGACTGCTATGATCTAGGCGCTGGATGGCTCTCTTGGCGGTCATTTTTATTGGACTGCGTCGCTTATTTAGCATACCTGCTTCATCTTTTATATATCAAGGTAGGGATAGCATGGTCTAACCAGGTGCTAGACTACCTCTGTCAATCTCGTCCCTAAAGAGATAAAAGTTCCTGGATCTACAAGTGTGACAGTCTCATGAAGAGAGACAGTGAGCCTTTCCTTTCCTTTTTTTTTTTTTTTTCAAGATTAACAATAATTACCCTACCTTATGTGCAAATATCTCTTGTGTTTCGCGCTCCCGTGCATGTGATCAAGAAAGGTCTAGCGTATATATATAAATCTATATATCTGTTAACATCTAAATTTATGTACGCATGACTGTCTATAAGTTGTCATATGGAGTAAAATAATTATTTTTTTGGGCATCACTATATTCCAATCTCTTCTTACAAAACTTAATCAAATCTTTTGCACTTTATTGAGGTAATTACTTGCTAATTTCGAAGAAAAGAGAGTTTGGGTCATGCTAGCACAGTATGGCACAATGGGCACGGCCTTTGCCGATGGGCCGTTAAATCCGTGGATATATGGAATCTAATTATCAGAAACCCTCTGATGTTGTGTAACAATGTATAACCTTTTGTTTGGGTATGTTTGGTTTGTGATATGAAATTCTTGCACTGATATTCCCAAAAGGCCCTTTAACCACTATTGAATAGCTACCTCACACTATACTATTAACCAGCATCACTAGCCAGCAAAGCTGGCTTCAAGCTCCAGCAGCTGATTCAAAAATCATTCTAGTACTAGTATTGAAATATCTGGGACTGGTTGTTCTCTTGGTTAAATTTTTATCTATCGAGTTTTGTAGGCATACAAGCAATGGATCTTAAGGACGATTGTAGAAACTTGGGATCTTTTCCAGAAGAAGTTCATTTCTCTTTGGGACGAACACAAAGATGGGAAGGGTGAAGCTTATCTGATTTCAATATACAACAAGCCAGAACTTTGGATTTCTCTCCAGCAAAAGTACTTGAAAGATTTATTTCATGATGCTCTTGGATTCGGTGCTGCCAAAATGATAAGGTAATTCTCTAGATTCTGATCTTTGTCATATTGTGCGATACTGAAATTACCAAGTTCAAGCTTAGAGAAAAAGTTTAATTCTAATTTGTTTTATTAGGTGGATTCTTCCTTAAATTTTCCAATTTATCTTTTGTCTTTATACTTCAGAAATAGATATTTTGTTGCTTATTTATCAGAAAATTATGTACTCGGTACTCCCAACCGAAAGGTCAAAGTATTTTGAACTATCTATGCTTAATGGAGGAGTTTGATATAGTTTCTGCATAGAATCAGAGCCAATAAAAAGCTACGGTCATCTGTAATGTCGCAAATATTTGTCGTAGTGAAACATATTCTAGATGCATCAAAATAACACCTTAGCCGTTAATTGTTTATCCTTCGGAGTGCATAATTATTTGCTAACAAGAACTGTCAAGTAGGTGATTAAGAAACGAGTCCTTCGCCGCTCCAAATATTTTTGGGTTTTTCTTTCCTTTAATATATTTTGGGGCTACGCCGTGAGAAAAAGGTGTAAAGTGGCTATGGTCATTAGATAGATACTTAGTATACCGTCTTGTACAAACGGTAATGATACATTTCTTAGGATCATGCTATGTTCAGATATTCTGGTTTTCTTAACTTGTTTTTGACTTACCTCTCTTTTCCAAAAGGCTAAATTACATAAAACCCTATTGTCAAAACCCGATTTTTCACTTTCCCTCCTGTCATTTAAAAACCTACACTACACTTTGCCCCTTTATAAAATGAAAAATGTTCACTTCGCCCTCTACCGTTAGTAATCCGTTAGGGTTTCGTTTATAAAATATTATTATATACTTTTTTATGCCAAAAATGCCCTCAGTCTTCTCTCCTGTAAACATGATGAGGGGCAAAATAGTCATTTTATCATCATAGTTCACACCGTAGCCACATTTTTTATTTTACAAAGGGGCAAAATGTAGGTTTTTAAATGACATGGGGGAAAGTGAAAAATCGGGTTTTGACATGGGGGCTTTCTGTAATTTAGCCTTTCCAAAATAAACCGCTTCACTTGGCATATAAACATCTCAGACTACATAAATATCATTTATCTGAGTAATAAAGTCATTGAATTTAAAAAGAAATTCCATTACAAAATTCCCTTTATAGGCCAAGAACCCCTTAACAAAAATATTTGTTACAGCACTTGAAATTTTACATTTGAAGTGAACAATTAAATGGTTTTGAATGCAGGAGAATAGTGGGGATAGCTCATGTTGAGGATTTCGAATCGATCGCCGATGCAAGCAAGCGGGCATCTTGCGAGCGAAACGCTCTCAACTGTGCTAAAAGGCTTCTTAAGGAAAGGCGCCAATTCGAAACCGTCGGTCAAGTCATTTCGGTGATTCAGGAGATTCAACCATAATAGCTTACACTGCAAGGATTTTGTGTTATCACAGTAAATTGTGAGTTTCTGTTTGAAAACTTTTATCTTCCCACTTCTATATGCTTAAAAATAATGCATGGTGTAATGATATTTCTCGAATTATTCTGGTTGCGCAGGATCAGTTATATCGAATTTACGTCGCAAATGTTATTGAATTGCTAACCTTGTTTATGATTGTAAAGGAAGAAGATTGATGGAATACACACATCAAGCCAAGAAGAGTCTTTTTCCCCTTCATTTTCATCGAAGACTTGCTCTATTTTACTTTCTATTTTCGAAGTAAAGCTTGGATGCTTCTAGAAGTATATGGGACTATTTACTTACGCATCATTCTCGGTGATGGGTTATCTGAATCGACGATCGGCGCCTTATCATAATCTAGACTATTTGAACATTCTAAGTTTCAAATTTTACAACTTTTTGATATTATTGACTAACTATTGGAGTGGTCACGAAGTGACAATGTTATTGGTGGTGAATTTGAGATCATTTGGTCGCTAGATAAATGATGACAAAAAATTGCAAAATTTGATTCTTGCGAAGTTCGATTAGTCTAAATACAGTTTAATAGTACTGATCATCGAGTTAGATGCCCCATCATCAGAAATAATGGTATAAGTAAGCGATTTTGTTTACTTCTGAAGTATTCTAACCTTACTCCTATTTTTATTGTTTTTTATTATTATTTACTTACGAATTTATTTGAGTATTTTCAAGCCCAATTCTACTTATTATAATAATTTATTAGATGCATTATATGATTGGCTGCGTACTTTTGTACATTTTGTGCTTCTTTCTTTGTTGCCCATTCTATTTCTAGTTGCTTTTGTTAATAAATTTCGTTATTATTTCTTAATAATTTTCTTAATTTATGTATTATTAAGAAATTTATTTAGAATTTAATAATTTTCTTTATTATTTCTTAACAAATTTTCTTTTGTTTTAATAATTATTATTATTTATCGGGTTGGATTCGGGTTAAGAATCCAAATCGGATTGAATTGAAACCGACCTGATCTGACCCGAGGCCACCCTTTTTTTTTTTTTCCCTTTTTAAAATTTTTTGATGTCACTATCGATTTGACCATTTCTTTATAGTTTATACACCAAACTCGGAAATTTTTTATTTTTTATCAAATTAACTTTTATCTTTGTTGTTCCTTTTATCATTCCCCTTTTATACTAATCCGTTTTATATAGGTGAATAGGACCACTATTTGAGTGTAAAATAAATAAATAAATAAATGGTCGAGTATTCTAATCTAATCATAACTCTTTCCTACATCTAAATTTACTTTCCAGACTACATCAGATCTTGATGTTTCATTTATTATATATTTTTTAAAATAAACTTAGAATACGAAGCAATTAGATTTTAAATTTGGAATATCGGGTATTAATCATCAAGTTTTTAGCTAACTGTGTTAAATACAATTAGTGTATTGCTGTGGGAAAAATTAAGAATGTATCGGTGATATTACAAATGTCGCGTCACCAACTAAAAAAATATTTTTATTGTACTTTTCGCTCAGATAGAGAGATGTGATTGACTAGTTATAGATGATGTGGTGCGGCTGTTACATAATAGAATTTCTCATTAGCGAGGTATTTGAGTAAACAAAAGAAATTAACATTTGATAAGATTTGTAGGTGAAGAGCTTGTTTAGATATCCAAGTAAGTTATTTGCTTACAACTTACGTCGTACCAGGGCCGTATTTACGATTTAAAATTTTGCTTCTCGTCAATGATAGATTTTTAAGATAATTTATATACAATTCTAAAAACAAAAATCTTTTGCGTCCGCATGACTATCCTATTATCAATTTGCCGTATAAAAGAAGTAAAAACATATTTTATTTATGTATTCAAAAGGTCAATTAAGTAAGCTGTAGCCGTGGTCAAAGGGTTGACTTTTGGTACACAAAGAAATCTATGGTTTCAAACTAAAACTAGGGCAAGATCTTTGACCCTGTATATGTAAGTTGTTAGCCGAAAACTTTTTAAGAAGCAAAAAGTTGGTCAATTTTTTTTATTTAGATAAGGGATCTTATGAATAGATAAAAATGTAAGGAGACCCCTCAACTATATTTTGTTCTGAAAAAAACTCCTCAACTTTTTATTTTATAATGAGCTAAGTTAAAACTTTTATCAAATTTAACGACTCTATCAATTGCTAACTATTAACTGGTCTAGTTTTAATTGCTAAAATGTAATTGAAGTCCCTTAAATTTGGTGAAATTACTAATGAATTTGATAAATTCCTAATTTTTTTTTGTACTGAAATAGCTTAATTTTAAAAAATTAGAAATTGAGGGGATCTTAATCTAACCCTCAACTACATACAATTTTAAAATGGACTCCCCAACTTTATTATTTTATTTTATTTTTTTAACTGACGTCACCTTTAACTTTTTTTTTTTTTTGGGATACAATTATTTTAACTTTAATTAGCGCGTGCTTAACTTCATCGTTCCCCACTTGAACTTCTTTGTTTCTTCTTTTTTTTTCACCCTGGTCTCAATTTTTCGCTGTAAAATTAGCTAATTTCTCGCCGTAAAATTAACCCGGTTTTCAATCCGAACTTATTTTGGCAGGCCCAGGCTGAAAAAAATATATTATGTACTTTAAAGCCTAAATAAATTTGCTCGAAAAATTATCATGCCGGGTCTGATCGGACCAAATAAATTAATACAATTTTAAATCAGATCAAGTCAAAAAAGAGAGAATCCGAACCCAATATCCCGCCCTCGCCCCGCCAGAATGAGGGCGGGTCGAGCGGGGCAAACTCATCTTAGCTTTCTGCACAGCAAAACATCTAAATCATTTTTTTTATCAAATGCAGAGTGTTTTGGTAAGTACAAAAGCTATTTTAAAAGTTACGCCAAATAAAAAAAACACATATTCTTTGCAGGAAGGGCTTTTCAGTAACTGCCAATTGACAGTAAATACAGAAATGTCAGAAAATAGTGGTATTGTCTGAGCATCACAACATTTCCATTTGTGAGCACCAATTTTCTTATTTATTATCTCCGTGGTTTACACACTAGTAATAGTCTCCTCTGATGTATTCATTCAAACGCTTCACTTCACCGTGTTGTTGATCTATGATCGCTCGCACTACATCAACGATTGAGATCATGCCGACTACCTTCTGATCGATAACAGGAACATGCCGAATATGCTTGTCTGCAANTTTTTTTTTTTTTTTTTTTGTAGAATTTGTTAATAATGGTTTTTGCAAGTGGTTTGATTTATTTTTCTTGTTGGATTCAATTTTGAGGACCTTTTTTGTTTTTTTTTGTTTTTTTTTGTTTTTTTTGTTTTCCCTTCCATTTGGTTTTGGAAGGAACCATTTGGTCATCATTAATTGGATGCCAATTAAAGAGTATGTAAGACTCTTTTCTCCATCAAATTTTTCTCCATCAAAATGCTAAACATCTCTCTCTCTCTCTCTCTCTCTCTCTCTCTCTCTCTCTGGTATGAGATTAAAGGATATATTTCTTTTGTTCATAGGAAATAATTATTGGGTGGCACACAAAATTATAGGTAAATGATTTTGTGAACCTATAAAATTAATTTTATGAGAATTTGCTAAAATGTGTTCACAATAGGAAATATTGTTTGAAAGCATACTATATATCTTTGACAATAACAAACCATCACAAATTCAAGTTTCAATTGCAATATAGCATCTCAAACCATATACATATCAGCTGCAATAATTCCTTATTTACTATTGGATGGTGTTACAATTCTTCAAATGCTTTTTATTGTACAACTATTTTTACCTTACACACAGCATATGGTATTTCAGAGAGTCCTAATAAAAGACAATGATTTAAAAATCAGGTCGAACCTACCGATTCCATCTATCTGATTATAATCCAATCTATAAGTTGTTCGATTCAATCCTTCGAACTGAATAAGTCAAAAAAATAGCTTTGAACCATCAACTCAGTGGTTCAACTATTGAACCAGTGAATCGATCCGATTTTAGTGAAACCAGTCGAATTTTTTTTTTTTTATCAAGTCATATTAAAATCCAACAGCTTAAAATAAACTTAACTTATTTTATTCTTCATTAGTACATATTACTCTTATAAAAAATGAAACTTCAAAACTTTATCTACTTAATTTGGTATGAAAAAATCAATATTTTATATTAAGTATGATAATAAAATAATAATACATGTATAAAATTAAAAATAATAATTAAATATTTATGACGTCATATTGACGTCACTGATCCAACCATTGGTTGACCCACTAGTTGAACCAGTGACTCTTGACTCTGTAATATTTTCAGATCGTTATTTGACCTAATTTTTAAGACATTTTTAAGAAAAAACAGATGCTAATCCCTAGGTTTCATGCATTGTGAATTCAAATATGGACCATATTTAGCCACCATTTAATTAGTTAGATTTTCGTTTCGTGCCTCCTTTATTATATTTTTGGTTATACAATTTATCTTTTTCTATTATGCACGTAAGCAAAAGTATCAAAACTATTTCAGAGCGGCATATCAAATCTTTCGAATAACATTTGATTGATAAAATCCTCTAACAATTAGTAAATAACTGAAATGACAAATATATAGGTTGACACAAATAATTTTCAAAATTACTATTATTTGTCACAAATTCTAATTGCACTGAAAATTAGTTTTTTTCCTGGTGAACGTTTTTCTTTGCAAACGGAGCATTATTTTGTAGTGCGCGCTTCTGCAAAAAAAAAAGAAAAAGTTACTCAATAACACTAATTTTAAGCTAATTCAAGTGTGTCTATTCAAATTCGTTGGGTTTTATTTTTTATATTTGTATCCGAAACTATACTCATTTAGCATCAGGTAAATTCGCTTTGTTCAGATTCGGTTTCGAAATAAAATTTAGGTATCCATACCCATTGACATCCCTATGATTAAAAATAATCTAGAACACTATTACTATAACAAAAACGGTCTATAGCGACACTTTTAAATATAGGTACATGTCAAAAAAGTGTTACTAGCTAAAATTACCGACACTTTTAAAAAGTGTTGCTATATGTGGGGTCGCTAGGTATATAGTGACAGTTAAAGAGTGTCGCTATAACCTAAAAGAGTGCTGCTAATTTACCAACACTTATTTAAGCATTTAGCAACTGCCGAAACTCTATCTCGTTGGTTGCGGTGGCGGTGGCGGAGGAGGACGATAGGAAAGGCTCTTCGTCTAGAATTTCAGTGGATTGAATGAAGAGAGAAGAAAGATGGTAATTGATTTTTCTTTTTTTTTTCTTTTCTGTTTGTAATCGGGCCAAATGGACTGGGTGTGGTAGGTTGAGTAGAGCAATCTTTTATTTTTGGTTGGATTGGGCTTTATATTTAGACATTAGTAGATGTGTTTTTAAGTTTTAGCATAAATGAGACACTTACTCAAAAGTGTCCCAAACATGTATCCCTATAACCTAATTCTGTTGTAGTGTATATAGTAAGTAAGTTTTATGATTTTTAAATATCATTTGCCAATGTATCGAGTCCCAGTGAAATAAACAATTATAATCAAACAAATTCTAAAAGTAGAGAAGAATTTTTTAAATTCAAGATTAGAATTTCTAATCTTGATCTAGATAGTAATATAACGTTCCATTAAAAATTTAGCCCATTTGAATTGTTTCTCTATTATTAAACTAATAAACAACGTCTTATCAAATTTGAAATCTTTTGATCACTAAATAATTTGTTTAAAAAAATTCTAAAATTTCGGTTTCTAAATTGTTTAAATATTTCATATTCAACGGTACTGATCATAAATTTGAAAACTTAGATCATAAAAAATGGAGTACGTAGCACAATGGGTTTGTGCAAATTCTAGCAAAATAACATTCTATACATATTAGTACCAATAAATGTAAATATATATGTAATCAACTTTAATTAATTTTCTCATCAAATATTATAGTCAACAATGCAGTAGACCATTCAAATTATTTCTAACAAGCCCTGGTAAAGATATAATTTGTAGGGCCTCAAAACTTCTAAGAACCACCCATACATATATATATTGATTAAAATAACAATAAAATTTAATTGTGATTAAAGAATCTAACTAATTTTGTGATAAAGAAATTATCAAATCTATTCATAAGAAAGTAGATACCAAAAATTCTAAAGTTGTTGAAAAAAAAAGGAGACAGACAATTCTCATCCTATGTGTGGGATTAACCGAGAATACTATCCTAAGATACAACCAGAATTTCTTTTTCCGTGAGCACGACCAAAGAGGAGATTGATAGAATTTTTTTACATACAGTGATTAGATATATCAAGAAAGTAAAAAAAAAAAAAAAAAAATTAAGAGAAAAAGAACTCTCTTTTTTTTCTTTTTTTTTTCTTTTTTTTTTTCTCTTCTCTCTACAATGCTCATGTGTTACATGAATGACAATAGCGATGAAAAAATTTACTGTATCACACTTACACCATATCAGTAATAATAAACCAGCCGCATCTCTTCTTTTAGAAAAAATACAATAAAAATATATTTTTTATAATCATGATGTGACAGATTAATCTAAAAAGATTCATTTAATTAGTTAGAGACGCCACATCACCAATATAACTGGTTGCATTCCAGAATTTTTCCTAAGAGATGCATTCAGGCTCAAAAGATACCAAGTTAATCACATAATTAGTAAATAAATTAAAGATCAAAAGATAAAGAATAAATAAGTAAATAAATAATAAATAACATAATATGAATAAATGAATGAATAAATAAAAACTCAAATAAACTTTTTGGATTTTCTCCAACAAATCAGATCATGCACTACTTGCTTAGCTAGTGACCGAGAACGACCAACTCTTGCTCCAGCGGCAACTCATCCTTGTCATACTCCTCGTTCTCCGCCGCCGTCGTCGTCGACGGCACGTTCACCGACAGCACCTCCTCTTCTTGGTTCTCCGGCGCGTGCGGGTTGCCGGGGGCTGCGTCCTCGGCATGCGTCGACCGCGTCAGAAGGGCGAAGGCGAGCAAAGAGAGGAGAAGCCATGCGCGTAGCACAACCATTTTGGATCTCTGAAGAAGAGGAGGTGAGGAATAAGGAAAGGAGATGGAGGAGTGTTGAAGAAGAGTTGGTGTTTAAATTGGGATGGATTTAGAAGGTAATTATGGATGTGGTGGTAAGGAGAAACAGGTGGTTATATGTGACCTGGTCTTTGGGAGGGATTATATGTGAAAGAATATATCCTACACAAGGCTTACTATTTATAGAATAGTGTAGTTACGATCCGGAGAGTTGAGCTGCTATGTAGCGGTGGAAGCGAGCCGAGCTCGAGCGAACTTACCTCAGCTCAAGCTTGGCTTGAAATTAATTTCGAGCCTAAATTTAGGCTCAAGCTTGGCTTGAAATTAATTCGAGCCGAGCTCGAGCAAGCCTAACTTCGAGTCGAGCGAGCTCGAGTCCTAAACGAGCTGCTGGAAATTCTTAACATCATGCAATCCATACTTTAATTTTTATAAAGTATTATCTAAAATTTGATATAAAAAATATATAATAATTTAACATATAAATAAATGCATGAAATACGATATTATAATACTAAAAAAATTAGAAAAAGCGGCTCACCGAGAAAGTAAAAAAGAGAGAAAAAGAGTAATTAGAGTAGAATTTTGCTGGTTTGGTTTTGTGGGCCCAATATTCTAAATTCTATATACATATAATTAAAATACATAATATATATTATTTTATATAATTAAAATATATATTATATATAATTATATATAGGCTAAATCACATAAAACTCCCTGTCAAAACCCGATTTTTCACTTTCCCCCCTGTCATTTGAAAACCTACACTTTGCTCCTTTATAAAATGAAAAATATTTACAGGAGGGTACGGTGTGTACTGTGATGATAAAATAACCATTTTCTCCTCACGATTTTCGTCTTCTCTCTCATCTTCCTCAACAGCAGTCTTGATCAGCCTCGGTTCACGCCTCGATCAGCCGCGGTTTCGCCGCCGTTCACGCCTCATCTTCCTCCTGCACCCTCGCCATCCCTCGATTTCGGCGACAGTAGAATGAAAATCGAGATGGGGGTGGATGGAGAGGTGGGTAACGACAACGAGGGCGAAGAAGAGGCGACGGAGGAGGGCGAAGGGGTGTTGGTGGGCACGAACGGGAATGTGGGCAAGGGCGAGGCAATAGAGGAGGGCAAGGCGGCAAGACGGAGGAAAGCGGAGGAAAGCGAAGTAACAAGGAAAAAGGGCGGAGGGGTATTTTGGGCATAAAAAAATATTTTATGAAACCCTAACTGATCACTAACAGTAGGGGGCGAAGTGCACATTTTTTATTTTACAAGGGGGCAAAGTGTAGGTTTTTAAATGACAGGGGGGAAAGTGAAAAATCGCATTTTGACAGAAAAATTTTCTGTAATTTAGCTATATATATATATATATATATATATATATATATATATATAGTAGGGCTAGAATACTTGTAAAAGTATCATGGGGGTGATACTTGTGTGTTTTTAGCCCTTGGATGGAGAGATGTGAGGTTGAGATGATGGTGGTAGGTGGTGGTAGGTGGAATAGTGTTTAATCCAAGGGCTATTAATAATAAAAAAGGTAGATCCAATGGCTTAAAACCTAATAGCACCATGATGGTGATACTTGTAAAAGTATCATAGCTCAACTCATATATATATATATATATATATATATATAGAGTTTGGCTACTATATATACTTTTATGAGTATAAATCTCTTTATACTCATAAGTTTTCGACCGTTAGATCTATTCTTTTGACCGTTTTCATCTGTTAAATCATATTATTCAACGAATCACCCACTCAATCTTAGGGGACCACTATCATTCTATCGCACATCCAACGACTAAAAATTTATAAGTATAAAGGAATTTATACTTATAAGAGTATAGTAGCCCGAGCATATATATATAGAATTAGGCTATTATACTATTAATAGCACAAATCGCTTGCTATTAAGTTTTCGGCCCTTGGATGAAAGGATGTGCGGTTAGGATGATAGTAGCCCTCTAGGGTTGAGTGAGTGGCTAGTTGAATATTCTGATCTAACGGATGAAAATGGCTAAAGGGATAGATCTAACAGCAGAAAACTCGATAGCATCAAATGCTTGGTACTATCAATAGTATAATAGCCGGACTCTATATATATATATATATATATATAATATATATATTATATATATATATAGTATATATATATAGGCAAGTCTTATACAGCAAAAACTCAATAATACAAAACGCTTAGTACTATAAATAGTATAGTAGCTGACTATAATATTATATATAGAGAGAAGAGAGAGAGAGAGTAGAGAGAGAGAGAGAGAGAGAGAGAGCCGGACTACTATATTATCGATAGTATAAATGCTTGTGCTATCGAATTGTGTGTCGTAAGATCATATTATTCAACTAACTACCCACTGCAACCCTAAGAGGATACTGTCATTCTAACTGCACATTCCTTCATCAAAGGTCGAAAACCTAATAGCAAGTGGTTGGTACTATTAATAGTATAGTAGAATATATATAATATATATATATATATATATATATATATATATATATATATATATATATATATATATAATTTTATTTATAAATATATAATAATTTATTTTATAATATTAAATATATTATTATAATATTTTAAATTGGGGTGGATTTAGAAGGTAATTATGGATGTGGTGGTAAGGAGAAATAGGTGGTTATATGTGACCTGGTCTTTAGGGATTGATTGTATATGAAAGAATATATCCTATACAAGGCTTACTATTTATAGAATAGTGCAGTTACGATCTGGCGAGTTGAGCTGCTATGCTATTAGTAACACGTAGATTTAATTATTTTCGGCTAAAGCTCTTGATGGTTTGGCTACAAACTTATGTTTGACAAGTAAGCCAAAATAAATGTGGGTTGAATAGACAAGTGGTGCGTTAGAATAAAGGCGAAAAAGATCTAGTTCGTCCGGTGCGAAAATACCTAAAGAGAATCGAGAAAGAGAGAAGAAAAATAAAGCGCATAACATTTACGTGGTTCGGCCATCGGCCTCCGTCCACGGATAAAGACAGAGCCGAGATCTTCATTATAATCAAAGTGATGTACAAAATAGCCTCTCTCACAAAATTCTAATTCCAAAAATACACCCATATTCTTTCTCATCTGCCACACTAAATCAATGGAATAAAAGGTATATTCATAATAGTGGCTAAATTCTAATACGATTGGGAGTATAATCCACTAAGACTAGAAATATCTTAATTAGATTAGGCATAATTTAAACTTAACGTAATGGGACTATCAAAACATAATAGAGTTAAAAAAAATCTTGCGATACTAGAATTCGAGACATATCTAACACAGTGAAAAGAGAGTAGTTTCATCAGTCAAATCCAGAAGCTTTGTCCTAATTTCGGCTGATGAGAGGGACATTGTTTGCACTATCTTTTGGTTCTCTAATGAACAAGAGTGATAAGAGATCTTAACTGTCTGACGAGTAACTCAATTGGATTCTATATCAGGATGCTAAAATTATAAATATCGCACAAGCGAACGTAGTTAGAATTTAGTCACAATAGGCAAAACTTGTGAACATAAAGATATTGTGTCATCTTCAACATTTTTATATAGAATTACAGATTTATGTGCAATCAACATAAAACTTGTCATTTTCTATTGGAAATAGGCTGTATTTATGCCTAGGGACTTATCTGCAGAGCTCTCTAGTGACTTTGACTTTGAGCCTTTATTATTGTGAGTAGTTTTTGCGAGTATATCGAAAATCATATATGTTTCAATAGTTATATAAAGCGCATCAGCTGATATTTGAAATTTTTACTTCTATTTTAGATAGGTTTTTTTCTTGATACTTGCTTTTATTATCTTGGTGGATTTCTAATAGGAGAAGGGCATTGTTTGGCACGTCGCGCTGGTGGATTCAGTATGGTGGTGAGTTTTCTTTCCAACATGATACGAAAAGTCGAGTGCTTACAATTGCTAGTTGTTGGATCTCGTGACATCGTTAAAATAGAAAATGAAGGGGTCTCAAATATACAACGAAAAGGGTGAAAATGAGTAGCATGTATTTGAGCTATGATCCATTTTGATCAAACTACCTAACCATTAAAAAAAACTTTGATTTTGCTATTTAATTTTTTTTTATATGATTTGAGCCATCAAATAACTTTTCTACTTCAAAATATGAATGCATTAATTACTTTATGAGCTTGAATATGAATGCATTAATTACTTTATGAGCTTGACTTACATGTTTTACATAATTTATACGACTACAATCATTAAAGAACAATCACCTAAAACTAGGGCCGTTTGTTCGAAGTGACGTCGAATCCGAATCGAATCAAAAATAACTGATCGGAATACGGAAGACTCATTACTAATTCTGTTTGGTTCATCACCTGAATCGAATCGAACTAAATCAATTCCCATTGCGTGTTTGGTTCAGGTGATATAAAAAATGTAATAATTTAATATACTAACATATCTTTAAATATATTATTTAAATTCAAATAATATAAATATACAAATTACATCAAAATTTTGAAATAATCAAAATTTTAAAGTCTATTTTTTTTAAAAAAATTAAAATTTGAAGTTGAGTGATAATTAAAATGCGAAACTAAATTTTGATTTATTCAAATTCCAAACTAAAATACAATTTAAATCTTTAATTTGAATCATATAATTTAATTTAAGTTTGAAATAAATTGAATAAAACTTATATAAAATTAAAATTTAATTTAAATTCAAATTTATAAGTTAGATTCGAAATACTTGATTAATTTAATTTAAATTAAGTTCAATAAATTTAAATTACATATTTAATTTTAAATTTAACTCATATTTTAAAAAAAAGTTGAAAAAATAATTTAATCCGAATAATATCCATTCCGTCCGATTCAACTTACCAATCCGCCTTCTAGAACCGGATGAAAAATAAGGTATTGGGGTTGCTACTCAACACCACACGGATTCACCATTCGGATTCCGATTCAGGTGAAAAGAAGCGAAACCAAAACCCTTAGTTAAAGAAATCACCAATAAATTAACTTGTATAAATAAAAGTTTGAGTCTAGAAAAAAAATATTTAAAAGATTAGATTTTTTGAATCAAAATGATCGTACTTGAAACAATAGATGTTGTGAGGTCACAATCAAAGGGCTAAATTGCAGAAAATTTTTATAAATACTCTTTTTTCATTTTTTTTTTTAAACTTTCAAAATTATATTTTACCCCCTCAACATTTTAAGTTATTGCATTTATTCCCCCTCCGTCAAAGTTCTATCACTATTTTATTCATTTTTTATAATTTATATCGAAAATATCCTTCAAAATGAATAAAATATATTATTATTTTTTTTCTTATAGAAATATTTTTGAAATTTTAAGTAAAAAAAAATATATATAAATTTTTAAGAGTTGGGGAGGAAGAGTAAAAAGGAGATATCCAGGAGGAGGTCTTTTTGTATTTTAGTCCACTCAAAAACAAAAAAATTGAGGGGCCCACTTCAGAAATGTCTACAGTTGAGGGGGTCTCATACATATTTCACCAAACCAAAGAAATTTTTTTTATTAGAGAAAGAACTGCGCGCAGACCGATGAGCCTCCGCTCCTGCCCCTCTTCCCTCCTCCTCCCGCGACTGCGACCGTCTTCCCTCGCCGTCCTCGCCTTCACCGTCTTCGCGTCCCCCTTCCTTCTCCTCCCCCGGCGGTCTGCCGTCAATCCTCCTCCGCCGCCGCCGCCGCCTTCTCCATCGATGGCGGCTCGCAGCTTCGTGCTGTGGCTGCACGGGCTGGGCGACTCCGGCCCCGCCAACGAGCCCATCCGCACCTTCTTCACCTTCCCCGAGTTCAACCTCACCAAGTGGGCCTTCCCCTCCGCCCCCCACGCCCCCGTCTCCTGCAACTGTAATCATAACCCTCTTTGATTCCTTTTTAGGTTAAATGAGATTCTCATTTTGCAAATTGAAATCGAAACATAGGCTCAATGATTGTTGTTCCGAAGAACATCATAGTTAGGGCCTTTTAGGTCCTGTTTTAGTGCTAGATGAAGATGAAAATGCTGTATGCCATCCTGAAATGTGCAAATTAGACTGTCGGTCCCCGAAGTTTAGTTTTCTGCAGTTGTGGTGTCGAACTGGTACTCGTCGATTTAGTAGAAAACGGCCCAGAATTTGTCTTTCTGCTCGCATGCAAAATGGCGGAAATCAGATAAACCATGCCGTGGAAAAGATAACGGAATAATAGACCGCGATATATGCCTTATGCCATAAAACGGCGGCGACGGGAATCAAACTCATGACCTCTTTAGAAGTAGGGGGCTAAGAACCTGGCTCTGATACCATGTTACCCAAAAGATCGATCTGGTAGGAAACAACCCACGGTTTGTCTCAACATAAACTTTACTTTTTGTTTCAGTAGAATCGCTGCACATAATTGATTTTTCTGGTGATGTAATGACTCTGCGGCTAATGCGGCTATGAAGAAATGAAAATGCAGCGACAGCTTGTCATTTTAATGGCTATAACAATATTATTCAACTATCACATCATCTCGAAGAGTTGATTTAATAACTGAATTAGGAATCAGAGCATCGCTGAGAGATTAGTCGGTGGCCATGAGTTATCACAATCACTTTGTTTGGGAAATTACTTCAAGTTTAAAAAAGCGACCTAATTGAATTAGAAATTGAAGTTCAATGCCTTAATTGAAACAAATGAAGGTGTGATGTCAAACAAAATTTTACTTAAATTTTAGTACCAATGGTATAATTTACCCTTCTGAAAAATAGGTCCCTTACTAATATTTCTGTAGATTGATAGCCTATTAAATTCCAGTTATTATGATTTAAGTTATTTCAGTCATTTGAATTAGAGATATGCCTATATTCTGATTTTATTAGCGATTGGGCTTTGGAATCAATATTATGATTTTATTCGCGATTGGGCTTTGTTAAATTTAATAAAATTCTCAGTCAATCTGATGTGACTCGATTAAATCAAAATAAGTGAAAGTTGAGGGGGTCTCAATCAGGGGGGAAAAAAAGAAAAGCGAAGGGGTTATTTTAGAATAGACTACAGTTGAAGGGGTCTCCATATATTTTTTTCCCCATTTACTTCTGCTTAAAGCAGCAACAGTTTCCAATTGAGTGTTTGACAAAAAGAAAAATCTATACCTTTTACTACAGCAAGGAGTAGAAATGAAATTTTGAGCCTCAAAAGCAGGAGCTCCAATTTTCTGCTGTAGAAAGAATTTGGTGAAGGTGCTTTAATGTGGTGCTTCTTCTCTGTGCCTCACGCCCTTGCCTCTTGCAACATCACTATCGATCTTCTTTCCTTTCATTTGAAGAATCTTTTGGTTTCTGTTTGGTTATATGTAGAACTATTAATTCATGGGACATTGTTGTCCAAGCTTTATGATGCATTGTGGTGTTTGTTATGATTGATTTCCGAATATGGGGTTTCATCCGTTATGTGGTGTTGTTAACTCTAATTATTCAGTAGCTCAACCTAAACTCTAAACCCTAAGACCTAACCCGAAACTCTAAACCCGAAACTTGCATGATATACCAACTTAGTTCATTGAAGTTCTGCATCGCAATTCAACTGTTATCCCAGAATTTTGGATCTATTTGAAAACATTGGTAAGGTGTAGGATTGAAGTTGATGTGATCTTTTGTGCATAGGTTAATTGAGATTTCCATTAAGATGCAATGGGGATTTGCGTGATTTAGCCAATATATTTTTATTTAGGCAGCATCAAGTCATCTTCTAGTTTGTTACAAGATTATCTAGAAGCTTAGCATCACTTGATTTATTTTATTATTGTGCATATAGTCTCCAAACTGTCTATTGTCAAAGATAACAAACTAGTTTGCTCATTTTGGGTCTTTCTTGGTGGCATATGTATCTAACTTTGCCAAAGTCGGGGAGAATCCAGGTCCCTTGAGCATTTTATGGAAAAACCTAAATGTCGATGAATAAATGACACTATGATGATAGTCTTAGTGAATGAACTGTTAATTTGACCAATTGTGTTCCTTTTTGGTTTCTTAACAGCCTTTTTTGGACGTCGAATAAGTTATCGGTATGAGAATTTTTATTGTGATTGGAAGCTAGGAGTGTGGTCTGTCTAGAATAGAATAGCATATTCGGCGATCAAGTCATTTTTCTAGAATAAGATAAATCACCTTGTAGGTGAAATGTGCTATCCTCCCAAATCATGGATGCCAATGCCTTTCAAGTAGTGAAATTCAAACTTCAACCTTCCAATTACACATTAAAATTTTCATACTAAATAGGTTATCATCGGATAATTTATACCGACATCCAAACAAGGCCAACAAGTCGAAGGATCTATGATTGACAGATTGAAGAATATTTAGAAGGCTGTTTATGTTATTTCCCCCCCTAGGGTGTTTTCACCTAATTTTAGAATGTTATTCCAAGCTGGTTGAAATACTGGAGGGGAACTCTTGAATCTAGAAAGGCATGTAGTATTGTAGCCGAAAATATGGAAAGGCATGTTTGCCTTAATGTGATCCTCTTTTTTGTTAAATGACTTGGAAGGGAACTCTTGAATCTTTTATTTGCTTCGCTTTTTAATGATTGCAAGCTAATGACCAAAGAATTTTTCTTGAAGTGACTGAACAGAAATAAAAATTGTAACTCATGTAGTTGTTGGTGAAACTTTTTATCCACAGTTAGTAAATTACTGCTTCCACATGATTAGACATGATTCACTCTAACTATATTTGCCAGCATTTTTTATTTGTGAAATGTCTCTTATTAATCAGTCCATAATGTGATACGTATTATAATGGCACAACACCATGATAGATAGTCCAAATCATTTTTTGTCCTGCCTCACCATGCAAGCTATATTTCAATTCCAAGATGAACAACTGTTAGTACTATAGGAATTTTGGTAAAATGGATCACTAGAAATTTACGTCATACATACTGGAGCATGTGGTATCTTTCTTTATACTGGCTTGATGGTCCATTTTCTCACTTTGTTCTGTAGACATACAAACTAAAACCCAAATCCATGGAGACAAGTTTTGTTTTGCGCAATTAATAAAGTATTTCCTGTATATTATTACTTGCATTCTACATATTTCTTGATGTGTATGAGTGGATTTCTCTGTGCATATTTCTAGAGATGCATGGGATATCTTGATAATGATTCCCTACTTGTGACTTATTCTGGAAATTTATCATGTAAATTGGATGCGAATTTTGTGCTCAAACTGTAGTTACAATTTGTAATTTTTTATTGCTTTTTGCTTTTGTACAAATCGTCTTGCACTAAAATACTCGAGCAAACTTCATGTAGATTTGATATTCTGAAATATGGAAATATTTTATATTTTTTTGCTTCTTTTTGATTTCCCATGACGGTCGGTTGTTCCATGCCATTTTTCTTTGCAGATGGTGCTATCATGCCCTCATGGTTTGACATTCATGAGATTCCTGTGGCCGCTGTAAGTTTTACTTGACAAGTGTAGATGCTATTGCGAAGTTAGAAATTTAGAGATGGATCTTTGGTTAACTTAATTGTTTTAGAGATGGATATTTGGTTCATTAGTGTTGCTTGATTAAAACTTTCGCATCACTTGGATATTCTTAAAAGGTTTATTATATACAGTATATATATATATAGAGAGAGAGAGAGAGAGTTGAGTTATAATACTATCAGTAGCAAACGGACTCTGTTGCCACCCATTTGTTTTCGATGATGGAGCCTCCAAATCGATAATCGGCACCGTTGAATATAATCTATATCACTTAAAGTATTTAGAAATCAAATTTCATACTTTTTCGATATTGTTCTCTTGTCCATCAAGTGAGCATAATAATGAACGGCTGAAAATGAATATCCTCTAAAAAGTGATGATAGAAATTTTGTAATCAAGATCGAGGGTATAGATCTTATTCTAAATAGTTTAAAGAATTTTCTAACCAAAATTCAATTGATTTGAATAGCTTTACACTGTTAAACGAAAAAACGCCTAATATCTACCATTAAAATTATAAATTTTGAAACCCTTTGATCATTAGGTCAATGATGTCGAAATGATTCGAAATTTGGTTTCTAGATACTTCAAGTGGTATAGATCTTGTTCAATGGTGCCCATCGTCAATTTAAAGGCTCCATTATCGAAAATAAATGGGTGGCAACGGAGCCGGTTTGCTACCGATAGCATTCCTACTCAACTCTATATATATATATGTATGTATGTATGTATGTATGTATATGTATATATACATATATATGTATGTATGTATGTATGTATGTATGTATATGTATATATACATATATATGTATATATATATATACAATACATATATGTTATATATATTACACATATATGCATATTAGTATATATGTAATATATATATATATACATATACATATAATATATATAGATTGTTATGTAAGTATATATATTGTATATGTATATATACATATATATTATTATATATATATATATATATATATATTATATATATATATAATATACACATACATATATAGTTCTATATCAGCATATAACATACATATATATATGTTTATACACATATACACATACATATATATGTATATATACATATACATTTATAAGCTTATGAATTGGGGATACGGTCACATCACTTTCGCCCACGTGGCGGGTATGGAGAAGGGGCGGACCGGGAGGGGTGGGTGGTGGGCCCCATTTTTTTTTTCTTTTTTCTTTTTCCTCTCTCTCCTTCTCTCTCTCTCTCTCACTCAGTCTCTCCTTCACTTTCTTTTCTTTTTTTTTTTTTTTTTCTCAACAACTTTTCTTTTAATTTTTTCTTACAGCACAATTAATACAATATTTTCTACATCAAGTATAAAATTTTATCACATAAAGAAATTCTATTTTTTAATAGTCAAGATAACAAAATTAAAATTTCATTTAATTGGGAATTCAAAAAAGATCTCTCTTTATTTTAGAGGGTTGTGTGGCCCACAATTTTTTTAGGAATAATTGTATAATGTTTTCCAAACATTCCACTATTTTTTTTTTGTTCCTAAATTTTTTCAAATCTCTTAATTTCATCGCGATAAAATAGTAACCGTTAAAAAATATTTTAGAATTAATGAAATTATAATGTCATCGTCTATTTATCTTTTTTTTGCATGCCAATCTTGATCCCTAAATTTTGCATACTTTTCAGCAGGCTTCCCCGGGTTTGGGGGAGCCTGCGGGGCCCACTTTTTTTTTTTTTGTTTTCTCTCTCTCACTCTCTCACACACATTTTATATATATATATATATATTTTATTTATTCACTTTATTTATATTTATTTATTTATTTATAATTTATAAATATACGAATTTGGAACAAAAAAAGTCCTCTTATTTCGGAGGTTGTGGGGCCCACATCAATTTTTTAAAAGATTAATTGCACATTGGGCCTCAATCTTTTCACGCTTTTTTATTTTGGTCCCCAATCCCTAAACTTTGCATATTTTTCATTTTAGTATAATAATATAATATTTGAGGATTAATTTATATAATAATATAATATTTGGTAGTTGANAAGCCCACATCAATTTTTAAAAGGATTAATTGTACATTGGGCCCTAATCTTTCCATGCTTTTTTATTTTGGTCCATAATCCCTAAACTTTGCATATTTTTTACTTTAGTTTCTAAACAATTTTTTAAGAATTAATTTATATAATAATATAAAATTTGGTAGTTGAATATTTTTTAGTGTAAAAAATATCTATTTTGATTTCAAATGCCTTTTGATTAGTCTTATTTTTTTTGTGCTTTTGAAATTACGTACTAATTTCTTCACTAATTTAAAATTAAGGAATCAAATATTTTATTAGTTGTATGTGTAATGACAAAAGTTAATGAGGGCACAATAAAGACGTTGCCGCCAAGAATACTAAAGATAGTACTTTTACTTCACTTAATTTTTTTTTTTTAAATTCTACTTTGATGCTAATAGAAAAATATTATTTATCTTTCTTAATAATGTAATGAGATTTTGTTTTATTTTAAACAGATTTATTCATTTTACTTATTAGGTTTAAATATTGTTAGAAAGAAATTTACTTTAATTTTATTTTTTAATTTATTCTTAATTATTAATTATTCAATACTGAAATAAATAATATTTAAAAATATTAATACATAATAAAAAAATAATATTAATTATTATAATAATTTACTATTTTACTGTCTTCCCGCCGCATCGCGCGGGGCTCCTTAACTAGTATATATGTATACATATATATGTATATATACATATACATATATATGTATATATACATATATATACATATACATATACATATACATATACATATATATGTATATATATACACATACATATATATAGTCCGGCTACTATACTCTTATGAGTACGGTCGATTTCGTACTCATAAGTCATTTTCGATGATAGAGGTTTCGAATCAACTATTCATACCGTTAAACATGATTTAGAGCATTTGCAATTTTTAGAAATCGAATTTCATAATGTTTTGACATCATTTACCTTATGATCAAAAGATCTCAAAATTGACAAGTTTTAACGGCCGTTATGGGATGCTCACTACTTTAACGGTGTAAAAGAATCGGAATTGAATAAGTTTTTGATAAAGAATTTCATTCACTGTCTAGATAGAGATCTATAACTCCGATCTTAAATTAAAAATCCGATCCTCTATTTTTAGAAGCTCGTTCAATTTTGACCATTCATTTTATGCTTGCTTGATGGACTTTATTATGATATCAGAAAATCATGAAATTATTTTCTAGAAGTTTCAAATGTTCTAGATCATATTTAATGGTGTGGATCGTCGATTCGGAAGCTCTATCATTAAAAAAAACTTATGAGGACAAAGAGTTCTATACTAAAAAAAGTATAGTAGCTCTACTCTCTCTCTCTCTCTCTCTCTCTCTCTCTTTATATATATATATATATATATATATATAGAGTACGTCTCCCGTGCTTTCGAAAGTACGGAGGCCTCCGTGCTTGTAAGTTTTTTTCGATGATAGGACATCCGATTCGACGATCGGCTCCATTAGGCATAATCTATGCTATTGGAACTATTTAGAAACCAAATTTTATAATATTTCGACATCATTTACCAAGCGATCACAGGGTCTCAAAAATGACTATTTTAACGGCCGATGTGGCACGTTTTTAAGTTCAACGGTGTAGAAGTATCCAAATTACATGAAACTTTAATAGAAAATTCTACTTAACATCTAAAATAAGAACAATACTTTCGTTTTGAAATTTGAGTCTTTAATCACTGTTTTTTATGAGATTTTTATTTTCAGCCATTCATTTTGAGGGTACTTGTTCACTAGGTAAACGAAGTCAAAAAATTATGAAATTTGGTTTCTAGATAGTTCCAATAGCGTAGATCATGTCTAACGGAACCGATCGCCGAATCGGACGTCCCATCATCGAAAACAACTTACAAGTACGGAGGCCTCCGTACTTTCGAAAGCATAGGAGGCTAGCTCTATATCTCTCTCTCTATCTCTCTCTCTCTCTCTCTCTCTCTATATATATATATATATATATATATATATATATATATATACATACATACAGANAAGAGTGTGTGTATATATATATATATATATATATATATATATATATATATATATATATAGCTAGGCTGGTATACTATCGGTAGTACGGAGACCTCCGTGCTACCAAGTTGTTTTCAATGATGCGGTTTCCAAATCGACGATAGGCTCCGTTAGACTTGATCTATACTATTGAAAGTATTTGCAAACTAAATTTCATAATTTTTCGGTATTATTTATCTATCAAACGAGTAGTCTAAAAATGAACGGCTGAAAATAAAAATCTTATAAAAAATGATGATAGAAGATTTGAATTTAAGATCAGAGATACTGATCTTACTCTAAATAATAAAAAGAATTTTCTATAAAAATTTCATCTGATTTGGATTGTTTTATACTGTTAAATTCACAAACGCATCACATTTACCGTTAAAATTGCCAATTTTGAGACCTTTTGATCACTAGCCAAATAATATCGAAAAATTATGAAATTTAATTTTCAAATACATTTAATAGTGTAGATCAAGTCTAATGGAGCCGATCGTCGATTTGGAAGCCGTATCATTGAAAACAACTTGGTAGCATGGAGGCCGTGCTACCGATAGTATACCAGCCTAGCTCTATAGATATATATATGTGTGTGTGTGTGTGTGTGTGTGTGTGTGTGTGTGTACTTGACTTTATATGTTATTCCACTTTGTTGTCAATGAGTTCTGTTCTTTTTTCATTTGACTTCATAAAAGGTGGCTTCTGTTTACTTAGAGAAAGGGACAATTTTTTATTTTGGTGAAGTACGAATGCAAATTGGTTTATCTTATTCCTTTTGTATCAATACAATGGCATAATCCAATTGGAATTAGGGTGTGAATTTAAGATAGACTATCTATTCTGAACTGTTCTTTTGCTTGGAACTTGATTGCTAGGTATCTCCAAAAGATGAAAAGGGTGTTCTCAAAGCTGTTGAAAATGTGCATGCGATGATAGACAGGGAGGTAGCTGCTGGGATAAATCCTGAAAACATTTTTGTTTGCGGATTTAGTCAAGGGGGTAGGCATACTCACTGCTTGTTCTCTACAACATTCTTTAATAAGACATGGAGACTTGAGTGCTATTAATGGCTTGGCAGGTGCATTGACCTTAGCGAGTGTTTTGCTTTATCCAAAAACTTTAGGAGGTGGTGCGGTTTTCAGTGGATGGGTTCCTTTTAATTCATCAATTATTGAACGTATTTCACCTGAAGCAAGAAAGGTATGTTAAAATGAACCGTTTAATGTAGTTTCAGTTTGGTCCAAAGTCCAAACCTTTCTATTGTGACAATTGAGTCCCTAGCATTTGCATTTTATTGTGATTTCACTCTTTCAGTCGTGTTTCTCCATGAAATTGGACAGAAAATTCCACTCATAGTTGTCATCTAACTGCCACTTAGGTGACTTTTTTACCTCTCATATGGTGGCATTTCCATTTAATTTAACTGAGGAATTCTGTGAAAGATGTAAGATTGCAGTTACATGGAAAGGATAAGGACCCAATTGTACCTATTGAAAGTTAAGTATTGAACCGTTGGGGTCCAAACTAAGACCTTTTAAAAAGGCTGCATCCCTAGAGCAATTCACCCTTTTATTGTTGCTATGTGGGATCTACCACTTCCTTAGTTCTACTTGTTGGCATCTATCTACAATTTTGCTACTACAAAACATTTAGATAACGATTGAAACTTTGCAGACGCCTATTTTGTGGTCTCATGGAATGGCTGACAGAACTGTATTATTTGAAGCTGGGCAAGCTGGACCTCCATTTTTGCAGCAAGCTGGCATTAGTTGTGAATTTAAGGTAAATTTTTAACTTCTTATAGTTTGGTTGTAGATGCGGCTAAAGCTAACTTAAATAGCATGTGCCAGACTGACCTAACTCAAGTTGACCAAAGGTTGACAGCCTACTGTCAAAACCTGTCTGGCTTAATCTTAACTTTTCTGATCCTCAATGAAAATTTGAAACCGACCCAGAACAGCTTGAACCAAAGACAAACCAGAAACTACCTGAGTAAGACTTGAACGAAATGCAGAAGACCAAAAAGTTATGTTGAAGAAAGTTAGATTTTGTTTATAATTATATGTTACCTAGAGGAACTAGAATGTATGTGTCCTGAAAACACGATCGAAATTCATTAAAATTCATCGGCTACAATTGTGGAAATGCAAGCTTAATTGACAAGTTAAGTTTCTGAAAATTCTGTTCATCTTTTTTACTTTCCTATAGATGTGCACTGTTAAATGTGATTAGATCAGGTATTATATAATTCATAGGTTGTGACTGTAGGTGTTGAATGAAATTTCTATTGCGCCATGTACATCTAAAGAAGCTTCCTCTAAAACAGAAGTCAGTGCATGAAGCCCTTGCTATTTCAGGGTGAACGGAGAGCATAATTATGCAACAGTTCTACTGCACTGATGCTTTGTCTTCTTTTAGGGCATGTTTGGGTCGTGATTGGAATAGGAATGAGAAATGGAATTAAATTGCATTGTAATGGAAAATGGAATAACAAATCATTCAAAAATATTGGGTTCATTAGGAATGGACACTGTGGCGGATGCATATAACTCTCAGTGGGACCCCACTGAGGATGATACAAAACACCCTATTTTGTGGGCTCCACTTGAGAAAAACCTTTTAGTTGGGCTTAAATTGACCCCACTTTGGGCTCCAACTTGACCCAAGTGGGGTCCAACAAAATTTTCGTATTAGATAAGAATACTATAGGGGTTCGATGATCCGCTAACGCTTTCTTTTTTTTAGTAGTAGCAAAAATTTTAAAAAGATTCTAATAAAAAAAAAACCCTAGACAAAAAGAATACTAATGACTAGTTCACTTTTTTTTAATACAATACTAATGACTAGTTTACTTTTTTTTATTATTTATTTGTATATTTTTTCTCTCTTATATATTGACCTCGAGAAAATTTCTAGATCCTTCACTGAATGGACATTTAGAATTTTGAGAAAGGGTTTTGAAGAAGAGAGAGGAAGTAGATCAAGGGAGAGAAGGGGGAAGTGTTTGTGGGAGAGGGCTTTGAATTGTTTACTTGGAATGGGCCAATCCGGAATTCAAAGCCGGATTGGGCCATAAATGGATTGGGTCATTCTCATTCCAAAGTGGAATGAGAATCGGAATTCGATTCATGTAAAACAAACAGTAACTATCGGAATCAATGAATTTCATTTTAATTTTATAGTCAAAAATAGTTGAACGAAACATGCCCATAATGTTTTTCTAAGAAACTAAGTCAATTGATAATTGTACTTTGTGTTATCTGAGTTACAAGAACTGTTGTATAGTGTTCTGAAACAATTTATAATTATTCTGCGAATATTTTGTTTGTTTGTATTTGTTGTCAAATTTGTACTTACTAGATTCCTGTTAAGATCCATAAGATGCAAATATAAGTGATAATTTGATTGGGACAATTCTAAACTACATTATGAAATACCAAGTTATTGATTTCGTTTGTTACTTTTGTAAACTAGAAGCATATCATATGAAAAGTCGACTTAATTTTCCAAACTTCTGATAGATAGCTATTTTGACTGAAGATGTAAAAGAAGATAAATTTAACTTGGATAATAGAATGTTGCATATTAGGGCTTCTCACATAATTTGTGGAACCAACAACTGGTTTTGTGAGTGGTGCATTTTACTGTTATAGTTGTGACTTTGCAGGCTTATCCTGATCTTGGCCATTCGATTACACCCGAGGAACTGCGATCACTCGAGTCATGGATTAAGAGTCGTCTAAAAAGCTCTTCATGACATCAGGCAGTTTTTCCTTTCGTGCTCCGTCTTTCCAATTTCATTCTCTCCTGGTTTGTCTTTTGACTTGTTAGAAAACCTGCGCACTCGCTAATTTTTTAAATGTTAAGATGTGTGTCTATGAAAGATGCTGAAGAAGCTGAAGTGCGGTTGCGCAATTACCGGACACGATATCTTCATTTATTCTTATATTTCACCTTTTTGTTGAGATGAATATATTTTCTCCTGTCATAATCGCAGTCCGAGGATTTCCTTGAACTAATCTTGAAAATAGTACATGTTCATAGGTATGTCTCCTTTGTTGGCTCAAGGATTAATATGGATAATAATGTGTAGTATGTTGGCTTTAAGGGTTTGAAGCTATTCTCTAAAATTTATCAGAAGAATCTATGGGAGGATCAAAATCTTGTTTCCTGTGCTGGATTTCCCAATGGTGGTGGCTAATTTAGTCCAGATTTCTACGCTCACTTATGATACGATGTGAGGGCTTGTGTGTTTCACCTATTTTAGCCGATAGAATCGAAATGAGATTTATTGATTTGGATAATTGTTATTTGTTTTACGGGAATTGGATTTTGATTTTTATTCTACTCTGAAATGAAAATGATCTAATCTATTTATGGCTCAATTCGGTTTTGAATTACAGATTGACCCATTCCAAATCACTTAAAAAGTCTTTCCTCACAAACACCTCTCTTTCCTCCCCCTTTCATCATTTCCACTCTTTTAACCAAACACCTTCCTTCATCACTCTAGGAATGCTAGATATTCATTTTGATTTCTATCTCAATAATAAATCAATCATTGTTAAATGATTCGTCATTTTATTTTTCATGCAATTTAATTTTATTTCTCATTTCTATGCCAATCATGAACTAAATATGTCCTTAGCATGTTTTTTTTATGATTGGATTGCATTGAAATAGAAAAAAAAAATGACGTATCATTTAAAAATATTTGATTCATTATTGTAATAGAAATCGGAATGGACAATTGGGGTATTTACAATTTGGAGAGAGGAATTTTGATTAAGAGTGAGTAGAGTGATCAAATGAGAGGAGGGGGAAGTCCAATCTAGGATTCAAAGCTGGATTGGGCCATTCTCATTCCAGAGTGAAAAAAAAATGTTGTTCGTCCCTAAAAGTAACACTCAATTCAATTGTTTTTAAACTTTTTATACTTTGCGACATCAAACCATACCATCTTAAAGCAAGGAGGGTGGTGATCCTCTTATACTTAATTAGGACTTCTTCACGAATGTGATCATCAATTTTATTGTGCATCGCTGATGTGAAATTCTAGTGTTGAGATTCTTGCCGTGGAAATTAATGGTTTTTCTGAAATTCTTGTTCATTGCTAAAAGTACACTGGTCAATCTATTTAAACTTTTTGTACTTCGGGACATCAATCAATACCATCTTAAAGCAACGTGTGGTGATACTCTTACATCTTATCAGGACTGCTTTACCAATGAGATCATCAATTTTTTGTTCACCACTAATTTGAAATTTGAGTACTGCTTTGAGATAACTTGCTGTGGAATGGTTCCTCAAAAATTCTTGTTCGTTGCTAAAAATACACTCAATTCGTTTTAAACTTTTTATGCTTCAGGGTAGGGATGCGCGCAAACGGATTCGGGATAGGAAACGAGATAAATTTTACGATCCGAGATGGATTCGGGATTCGGGCAGAAAATAGGAGAAATTTTGACCCGTCCCGAATCCGCCTCACCATGATCCGCTCCGAAAATTATTTATATTTTTAAAAAATATCTTAAAAAATAATATATTTACAAAAAAGTTCAAAATACAAATAAGTTAGTACTCTCATTTCTTATATATTTGAAACTTTTGAATTTTATTTTGAATTGTGATTGATATTTTTTATTTTTATAATTGATATTGTTAAATTATATATATAATATTATTAAAAATTATTAATTTATATTTTATAAAATATTAATAATATTATAATTTTATAAAAAAACATTAGTTGGCGGGGGCGGATGCGGGGCGCCGACAGAAGGCAAGTTACGAGACAGGGCAGATTATGGGATGTATTTTTTAACTCATCACGGATTCGGGGCGGGAGGCGAGGCTAGATTTTGCTAGTCGGGACGGGAGGTGGGGGGGGCTCCCGCCCCCAGATCCGCCCCGTTTGCATCCCTACTTCAGGGCATCAATCGATACCATCTTAAAGCAAGGAGAGTTGCAAGAAAATAATATCTAACTCAATCCAACTTCACCGTCGAATCGTTAAACTAAGCAAATCAAATCAAATTCAACCCAACTTTGAATAACCACCTAGTTTGTATATTAACCATTTTACTTTTATAAAATTCATGTATAGCGGGGATAACTCCTCCTTAACTCAAGTATTTGAAAATTATGTTAAGATGGTATCGATTGATGTCCCAAAGTATAAAAAGTTTAAAACGATTGACTTGTGTACTCTTAGCAACGAACAAGAATTTTAGAAAAACCATTAATTTCCACGGCAAGAATCTCAGCACTAGAATTTCACATTAGCGATGCACAACAAAATTGATGATCTCATTCGTGAAGCAGTCCTAATGAAGTATAAGAGTATGATTTGAGGCATGCAGCATTTTGGTCCTCGGACTTTTATTTATCATAATTTTTGTTAAAAATTTTCAAATTTATTTTATTCAAATTTTACAGTATAATTTAGTGGATTTAAACCGTAACTTGTCACTGATGTGGCAGTAAAGTGGTAGTATTGTAAGCCACATTAATATTGCATCAATGTTGTAGCTGTATCTACTCAACTAAATTGGCCGGTCTGATTTGATTGCAACAATCTTAAATATTTAAGCCAGAAATTATAATAAATAAGTTTAAGAATCAAAATTTCACCAGTTTCATTTGTTGGGTTTTGTTCTTATCTCATAGATAATTTTAATATTAATCATGTTTGGCAGGAGGTTTTGGATAAGTTTAGATTGTACTTATCTCTATCTAGTCTAGTTTAATGGGGCATTAGGTCACCGTGTAATCATCAATCAAAGAAAAGAAATAAAGTTTTTCTCTTCACTTAGTATTTTCTTCCTCTTTATTTTTATCTTTCTATTACTCTGTTCTAATTAGTTACAACAAAGTGGTTTCAGACCCACGTATTTGGAGATCCAAGTCTCATATGCAACTTCAAGTTCCTCGCCTAATGAAGCACAACTACGATAACTGGAGCTTACAGATGAACACTTTGTTCGGGTCTCAAAATCTCTGGGAGTGTAATGCACCGAATTTTGACTAAATTGATAAAGTGCATAGTTAGCCATGCTAAACTTGATTAGAATGAGTTTGAAGGAACTTAAACTGAGTTTGGATCGAATAAAAAATAATTGGAATCGAAACAGAGTTCCAAAACTCTGAAAAATTGAGTTCCAAACTATGGGTAGGGAGGGAACTAGGCTCGGGCCTAAATAAGGCTCGGCCCGATGGCCATGTATGGGCCGGACTTTGGGTATCAAAATTATAAATTTTAATCTAGGCCAGACTTAAAAATTTAGGCTCCATAAAATTTTGGACCCGGGCCCGACTCAAAAACCCGATACATCAGTTTTTATCCATATAACAAATAAATGATATAAATATAGTGTTATTAAGGATATATATATATATATATATATATATATAATACGAGGATATCACATACATATAACTAAATAATTAGTTTCCATATGAAGATATATTATATATAACTAGTTAAGGGACCCGCGCGATGTTGCGGATAGTTATTTTAAAATTTAATTTTAAAAATTAGTTATAAAAATCAATTTCAGAATATAAATGATGTAATAAGTACATCAAAACATTTTAGTAGGCATAGTAATCTCCCATTAGTTAGTGAAATAATTTTAGTAGGTATCGTAGTCTCCCAGTAGTTAGTAAATGAGAAGAGAAATCATGTTGCGGGTAGTTATTTTAAATTTAATTTTGTAAATTAGTTATAAAAATAAATACAGTTATCTTTCCTAATGTAAGAAGAAATAATTTTTAGTAGTCATCGTACTCCTCCAGTAGTTAGTGAAATAATTTTTAGTAGGTATTCTAGTGCAATAAGTATATCTAATACCAATAGTCTAAATTATTTAACATTTATTTATATATTTTACATTTTATAAAAATAATAGTAAATTAGCTATAATAAAATTATTATATAATAATATATTTATATAACAATAAAAGTACTACTATAAATTAAATATCATATTTATAAATAAAATCTATATATATACTATACTATATATAAATATAAATACTATATTTATAAATAAATTATATATATATATATATATATATTTATAGAGCACAAGCGCTTGCTGTCTTCAGAGCACGGATGCTGCGTGCTTCCGGCGTTTCGATGATTGAGTTTTCTGAATCGATGATCGGCCTCCGTTAACTTGAATCTAACGTATTTTGAATGTTTCTAGAAAATAATTTTTGTGATTTTGTCGCATATCATTTACCTAAGCAATCGAAAGGATTCAAAATCAATTTAATTTTTAACGGCTGAAAATAAAAATTCGTATAAAAAAGTGTGTGATTATAGCTGATTAAAATTTTCGATCAAGAAATCATTAATTGTGTAGAATAGTATAAAGAATTTTCGTATCAAAATTTCATCTGATTTGAATGCTTTCTAACACCGCTTAAACTTGAAAACGAATATATCAACCGATTAAAAATTATGGTATGTTGAATTCCTTTCCGATCACTAGCGTAAATGATATCCAAAAATCGCAAAAATTATTTTCTAGAAACTTCAAATGCCCAAGCATATAGTTCTAACGAGCGCATCGTCGATTTCGAAAATTCGCATCATCGAAAACGGCTCAGGGAGCACTGAGGCCTCGTGCTCTAAGAGCCACAACAGCCCTGCCTCTATATATATTATATTATATTATATATATATAATATATAATCTCAAAGAGCGGAAGTCTCGCTCCCTCGCGGCGCCACGAGGAGCTGCTCCTCTGGCGCGTGCAACACCGGATCGCGCGAACTGGCATGATCGCCCGATTTTTCTTTTCGGCTCCGCGCACGCCCGCGCGCCACCGCCTGCTGCGCGGGCCTGCCGCGCCCGCGCGACGCCGCGCGGCCCCCGCCCGCCCGCCCGCACCGGCGTCCCTCTCGCGCGACGCCCGCCGCGCCGCCACCCGACCCCGCCCCCCGCCCTCTCGCCGCGCCCCCCTCGCCCTGCCGCGCCCGCGCCGGCCCCACCCCGCGCCCGCCTCGCCGCGCCCTGCCGCGCCCGCCCCCGCGCCTCGGCTTCCTCCCCCTGTGCCGTTCTTGAGGCCTCCTCTCTCTGTCCCGTTGCCCGGCCTTGCAACTGAATATTCGTTAGATGTACGAATTTGATGAGATAGTAAGCTTGGAATTATTAAAGTTTGAAAAATTCATCTTTATAGTGTGAGTATTTGATTATATAAACATTTAGAAGTATCACTAAGATAAACAAGTTGTATTTGTATTATGTTAAAAGTTCAGGTTGACAATAAGATTGGTTGGTTATATTTTATTGTAAGTAGTTAGAAATAAGAAAGATTTTTAAATTTGGAATTAATATTAAATGGGCGATAGACGATCAGCGAAGATGTGAGATTGTTGCAGAACTTCATATTAGTTTTTCTTTAATTTCACAGAGAGCTGTATGAAGTCAAGAAATATATTTCCTTGAATTTAATCCTAATCACGTTAATTAACTTTTATTTGTTAACGAATTTAGATGTGATAAATTCATAAGTAATACTTAGTGAGGTATTAAAACTTTTTTAAATATTTTAATTTGTTGTGTGATGTTGATCGTTAATGGAATGATTATTGTGATTTTTATACTGGAAAGAGTTTATTACACCATGCTGCAGATAGTTATTTTAAATTTTAATTTTAAAAATTAATTATAAAAATTAATTTTAGAATTTAAATAGTATAATAAGTATATCAAAAAATTTTAATAGGCATATATAATAGTCTCCCATTAATTAGTAAAATAATTTTAGTAGGTATCGTAGTCCCCCAATAATTAGTGAATGAGATAAAGAAATTATTGTTTGTAATTCTCGCAATTAGTTTTCGTTAAATATAAAATTAACTTAAGTTGCATTAATTTTTTTTCTTTTTTAATATATAATTTATAGGTGAATGCTCAATATTATAAAATTAATATTTATATGTAATACCAGTAGTCTAAATTATTTAATATTTTTTTTATATATTTTACATTTCATAAAAATAAATAGTAAATTATATAATAAATTATTATATAATAATATATCTATATAGAAATAAAATACTATATATATTAAATAAATATATATAATAAATAAATAGTAGGGCTACTGTGCTATTAGGAGCACAGCAGTCTTTGTGCTCCTAAGTTTCTAATCATCCATCAATAAAGATGAGAAAGAGAAGAGAAATTAGAGAGAAATTGGAATTTTCAATTTTTCTTCTTTTTAAATATATCTCTAATTTCTTAGAGAGTAGACTGTTGTATCTCTGACAACAGTAAAGCTGGTGCATGCAACTGTGATCTGATCATCTGCTTCTCTTTATCGTACAAAGCATGCATGGTAGCTTACCCTAAAAAGGGAAGAACAGTGCGAGTCCTGCAGCAAGTCTCCACTTATTTCTTAGCGAGTAGAGAGGACGATCGAGGACGTACGAGGCCCCGCATCTGATCATCTTCAGCTTTATGTATCTGGGCTCTGTAGCAACTGGATAAGATGAGCAATTCCCTCTTGCTATTATGGGTGGTAATCATTAGGGGAAAAAGAAAAGAGCATTTGCTAGGTCCACTACACCACATTTTTGAGTTATCATCCTACAACTATTGAGAATTCTATAAATATGTCCATACGTTTGTTTATGAGTGTACATTTTACATCTCATAAAAAAAAATGATAAGACTAGTGAGAAATAGTTATTTTTTGGATGAGAAGGGAATGTATGATTTTTACCCTATAAATTGATGTACATGTAGCATTGCTGAATAATTAATCATCTTATCTCTCATTTACTTGTGTAAAAATTACATTGTGCTCCTGTTTGGATGCATGACCTTCTTGGTTAGAACAATTTTTTTTTTTTTAATTTAGGTCGATGTCGGAAGATAACTTCTTCAGAATGAGAATTTTTTATGAGAAGTTAGAATTTTAATGTTTGCTTCTTGAAAGGACTTGATATTTATGATTTGATTGGATAGTATATTTTACTTACATGTTCATTTATTTTATTCTAAAAAAAATTGAAAGCTGAATATATATAGTTTTTATTCTAAGCATTAGATCGTACTCCACATTTATCAAATACTATATGATATTTTAATTAATCAACAACATAAGCTGAACAAAATATTCATTCATCCAACTCTACCACTACCAAGCAGCTTATTGGATATACCATCAATTCAAAATTTTTAAACATAGTTTCAAGTACTAGAGTTACTTATCCCTCCAATTAATTTGCCCACATATAATCTTTTGTGCATGGAAACATGAGACTACTATTGAGGCATCACAAACCCTCTCCATTCAAACATTTATGTTCTTGTCAAATCCAATCACATAGTTTAAGATTATCAAGCCTTGTGAGACCTAACCCACATATATTTTACGCACTGGATCTAATCGCACGAGTTTTATGACCCAACTCTCCCATGCCTCAGCACTGCTCCTATGCATTGAGTTGACTACATGGGCAAATGTTTCCTTTGTATAGATTTGACCANTTAAGATCTTTTTTATTTTTTTTTTTTAAAAGTACCGAATCATTTCTCTAGTTATATACATATTACTTAATATTACTTATTCAGATTAGATATTTTATATTATTTTAATTTTATACAATAAAAATATATGTATACTATGTGACAAATGTATAAGTGGGTCTCCACAAAGCCCAATGGGTGTCGGGCATTGAGCTTGTGTCTAAACCGGACCTTAATTTTTTTTAAAAATTGGTTAGAGACTCAAAGCCAAATAATTTTTGTTCGGCTGAGCTTGGGCATAGCATGACCCGACACAAACCCGGCCTAGTTCCACCCACTACCGGTGGGTGCCGGATGTTAATTTGGACTTCACTGATGAGCGTTTGGGTCACTTTCGGACCCCCAACTTGAGAGTGGGTTTTATTGGACTGAGGTTTGGGATGCTTGAAATTTCCTGCGGGTGCTCAGAATATCTTTCGGATGGTCTCTCGTAGGCGCCCGATACACCATTCGAACGCTCAACCTGAGAGCACCTCTCACGCGACGAATTAAATATTCAGCCCAATTTTTATTTCAGATGTCCCAGGTGGATTCTTTGGGTGTCTGGTTTCTCGAGCGGGGTAGTTACGCCAGATTCGGGTGCCCGAAAGTTCGGACGGGCGCCTGAAACCCGGCATCATGGCTGAGGTGGGATGTTTTTCCATTAAGAAGTAGATCGCTCAGTAAGTTGACGTGACACACTAAATGATTAAAAAAAAAAATTTGCCTTATGCGACTTCCTGATGTTGCTGCATGCATTTTAACCTTTTGGCGCACCTAAGTTGCAAACAAACTAAAATGAAATTTCCGTTGATGTTTAATGTGATGAAGTGTCATCGAACATTGCACAATGCAATGAGCCCGCAACTTAGTTAAACCACATTTAGACCTGGCCTTTTGTAGTATAGCTTATCCTGGATAATCTTGGTGATCTCATTGATTACAGGATCTGACTGGGGTGTGAAGAAAGTTCTTATGGGTATACTTAGTCCACCTTGAGTGTAGAATGGACTATAAACTACCAGCTTATTCTGAAGGATGACCAATCTTTATTAATCATTTTTTAGGTAAATTTTTTTCAGGTTCCTTTACCTTTTACGGGGCGTTTGGATTGATGAATATCTAGATTTAACATAACTCAAGCGTAGTGATGTTTGAGTTTTCCTGAACTATAATTATTTTTTGGATTAATTGCATATAGTACCCTGTAAACATAGTGAATTGCAAATATATTGCTATAAAGTTCAACTTTTTTATGTTATGCCTGTAAAAATTCAGTGATAATATTTGTCCTTCTAGTTTGTTATTGTTAGAGAACTGTTATTTTTTAACAGTAGATAAGTGAAATGTCAATTTTGCTATCATAAATATATCTTTCTAAAAACCCCTACTGCTATAATCGTTTAGAAATGTCCCCCAAAAAAATTTTCAATGGTTATCTTCTTTCTTATCTTCTTCCTTTTTAAAACCCAACCCAATCTACCATTGTTGCAATCTCTTCTCTCACTCTTTTTCTCCTAAATCTTTTCTTTCGAGCAAAATAAGAAAAAATTATAGAGAAAATTAAATGAAAAAACAACATGCGATCGACATGGGTAAAACAACACGCATCGTGGATGGATGGAGACGAAAAAATTCTAATTATGGATTCGAAACTAGCATGAAGGAAAGAGAGGAAGAAGAAGAATTTTCATTGCTAGGGTTTTGATTGAAAGAAGAAGTTATAATATAAGAGGAGTAAAAACGTCAATTTACCTCATTGACTAACCAAGGTTAAGTATTCTATCTATGATTAACTAAAATTTTCTAATATATCCTAACGGCAGAGGTATATTTAAAAATATTAAAACTTTTGCAGGTATAACATAAAAAAGTTGAACTTTGTAGCGGTATATTTGCAATTCGCTATATTTACAGGAAGTTGTATGCAATTAACTCTTATTTTTTGATTGTTTGTTTTGATGTAACTCATACAGTCTGAAAATTAAATTCAATTATTTTTTTTATTTGTTTTGGCGTAATTTGATGCTAGTGAAATTAATTTTTTGATTTCCATTATTTGTTTTGATGTAAATAAGTAGATTCCATTACCTCCTAAATATAATGTTAAACTTACTCCTATAAAATCCAACCTATTAAATACTTAAATCTTTAATTATTGTTTGAAAATAATCTTAATCTATTACAAAAAAACAACTCTAACCCACTCTAAAGGAAGTAGAGTTTAGATTTTAATATTTAATAAATTTTTTTTACAAAATTAAGTATGGTGGAACTTACGTTTGACACTCTAAAGTGGGAATTAAGAGTAGATGAAGCGGATGTCTAACGTAACTTGAGTTATATTACATTTTTTATTTTTACTAAAATAAATACTAAAAATGTAGAACTTGAGTTCCACCCTCCGCTTACACCAAAGTCAAACGGCCCTTTGGGGCAATCCAAAGGCCCCCTTAATGTGGTATCAGTTTGGTACAAAGTCCCTTTCCTATTGTGACAATTGGGTCCCTAACATTTGCATTATGCTGTGATTTCACTTTCAATCATGTTTCTCCATGAAATTGGACAGAAATTTCCTCATAAGTGTCATCCAGCTGCCACGTAAGTGACGTTTTAACTTCTCACGCGGTAGCATCTCCATCCAATTTGACTGATCAATTCAGTCAAAGATGTGGCATTACAGTTACATGGAAAGGTTGAGGACCCAATAGTAACTACTGAAAGGTTGGGGAACAAATTGAGACTTTATAAAAGGGATACATCCCTCGGGCAACTCACCCATTTATCGTTGCAATGCGGGATCTACCATTTCTTAAAGACTGCGTTTGTTTTAAGAACTGAATTCTAATGAACAATTTTTATTATTTTCCAGAATAAAAGTTATTTCAATAAAAATTAGAATAACAGTAAATTTAAGTTTGGATACATTCATGGATATTCTAGAGTATATCTTTAGTAGCATTTGGATAAAAAATCTAAAATAATATTTAAATATATTTATAAAAATAAAATAATTAATTTATATTAGCATATTTTATATAAAATTATTTATAAATTATTTTATATAATAATTTCTAATATAATATTTTATGTAATAATTTAAGTTATATAATTTATTCATAATATATGTAATGAACAAAATATAATACTAACAATATTCTTGTAATTTTAATTAATAATAGTAAATTTCAATACAAAAAATATTATATATATATATATATATATATGTCACGTCCCGGATTACCGCGTTTCTCCGGGCACGCAAACAGATCCGCCGTATACATAGAAATTTTTCGTGTATACGAAGCGATAGCAGTACCTGTAATCAAATAATAGCGACAACCAAAATATAGAGCTACTAAACTAAAACATGAATATATATAAAACATAAGGTTCATAGTACATACATAAGCTCCAACCCACATAACCAACTCGCTCCAGCGAGTAAACTGACAAAAGGTATGTACATGAACCCAAAATATCTCAAACTACCTGTGAAGGGTACTTCTTTAGTACGGCGACACGACTGGTAGGGATCTAGCTCGCGACTCCCTTCCCGTGGTCGGAAAAAGCAACAGCAGCAGCCGCAGACGCGGGCTCTGCAAAAAGGGGTCAACAACTGGGTGTGAGAACTACTGCAAATAGAGTAGTCCTCAGTAGGTACAGTCACCGACCTCAACAGCTCGCCCACTAAGTCTACAAAAAAGTGTGCAAGAGATAGTAAGAAAGCTGAAAACCCTACAGTTATATATCACTATACTATCGCTAACCAACACTGGCTATCTGTAGATAGGAAAATGCCACACTCTGACCCAAACTCACTAGGGACTGTGCTACACCCGTCCCGTTTGTCGAAGCTACCTTGTACACCATCCCGAGAGTAGTTGGTGGAGAAAATCTCTCTAGGGACTGCGATACGCCCGTCCCGCCTGTCTAGGCTACACCGCACAAAACCTCGAGAGTAGTCGGTGGAGAAATCTCTCTAGGGACTACTATACACCCGTCCTACCTGTCTAGGCTACACCGTACATCACCTCGAGAGTAGCCGGTGGAGAAACCTCTTTAGGGACTGCGATACGCCCGTCCCGCCTCTCTAGGCTACACCGTACAGTACCTCGCGGAAGTGGCCGTCCAAGTAGAAAGGTCCAACAGGACTGTTGTGACTCAATACATGTCACAATTTTACTAAGGGTAGAGGAAAGCGTCACGACCTACCACTAACCCAACCTCACACGGGCTGCCCAAATGGACCCAACCTACCTGTATCCAGCTACGCTGTACACCACCCACTAGGGTGGCCAGCACAAGAACTGTCCAAACAGAAACTGCAATTTCATCGCACTGAAACCTCATTCCGGAATGGCATTCGTGGGCGCGTTCCAACCGAGTTTACAAGTATCTCTGCCAAGTTCATTCAGGCTCTCACAGGCTATAATCACTGTAAATGAGCTAAACTGGTCTATGTCACTATAAATGGGTCAAATTGATCTAAGTCACCCAACTCACGTGCCCTTGGCACAACCTGATGCAAAATGCAGAAATCTGGGTCCACCATCAACTGCTCCCGACAGCCCAACACAACCTAACTCTACTGTAACAACACACTCGGCACCTCAGCACGAGCGTAAACTCAACCTACACTCATCCGAGTATCCATCTCGTACTAACAGCGATGAAACGTAAATCTGGGTCCACCGTCAATTCCGACGGCACCCGACAGTCCAAACGCTTACTGTACAACAAGCTCGGCCCCTCAGCGCGAGCGTAAACTCAGCCTACTCTAAGTTGGGTATTTACTACACACTAACAGCAGAGATACAAAAATACAGTAGCTCCTATAACTAAATCTGATAACTTTCAGAAAAATGACAGTGTAGGATCTAATATGTTTTCTCCTAAGTCAATTCCAAGTCCAACAGGTGTAAAAATCACTAGGTTAACTCGAAATTCAGATTTTATAGCATGATATACAAATTCCATGAATTTGAGTACTAGCAGGATAAATCAAACCAATAAACACATGTTGACGATGCTAGGACTTAGAAGAAAATTCGATGATTTCGGTAAACATCAACCTACCTCGAAAAGCTTGTCGAACCATGGCGAGAAGTCGAAAGAAGGGAACCCACGTGCTCGACCGACGTCCGAAGACGCAACTGCGACACCCACGTGCACGAACGGCCCTCCGGAGCAACGTCGAAACTGAACGAGCTCGAGCCGCGCCCTCCCCAACGTGCGGTGTCCACCAACTAGAGAGAGAGAGAAGGAGAAAGAGAGAGCTGAGAAAATCCTCTTGTCACACCCCGTGACCGCCAATTTTGTCGGTTGCCCGCGCGTCGACAGACGCCGAATGGACAGAGTTTCCCATGTCCGCCCAAGGCTCAACAAATACCATCATGTACATCTAGTTGCCCAGGAAAATATCAACAACATACATGATCCAAGCGAGTATAATACAAGCGAGAGCAAGAGAGAAACTAGCTATTACATTGACATTCAACCATATTACATCCACTTGGTTACAACATTTATCCACCAATACATACATATGGTTTACAATTCTGATCTTATGACATACATGTACATCCATAAGCAACCTCACCCAAAAGTACATTGAGTCCCTCAACCAATATACAATATCTCTCAAAATGGTACATGACTCTAATGCATAGAAGGTCGCTACCTAGGGCGCTATGCCCTTACCGCGGTCCTCGACCGGTCCGCTCGTGCTAGGCCCTGCAACAAAGTGGGATGCGAACTAATAATAGTTCCCAGTGGGTTTGGCTACCGACGCCGCCGATTTTCCTACTAGGCCTAAGCAGGCATAAGTAAAAAAGGGTTAGCGATATAATAAGCATTTAGCATGCTACTATGCCTCACAATATGAAACAATAAACAGGTATAATAAACAAATAATAGCAACTATTATGCTCATGATGCATGCCATTTACATTTCATAACCCAATCATCCCAGCTAATCGGAAGGTTGAGCCCCGACTCACACCCGAATCCAGCAACGTGAGGAGACATCCGCTACACTCACCCGGGACCGTTTGTGGGGTAGCTACGTTAACCCCTACCGTGAAGTACTCCGGAGACCACTGCTTAGGTGGAGCAACCACTGCCTAGTGAAACAAACGTATGTGAGCATGATCCAATCCTCTATCCCGAGGATACCCTACCAACTAGTGGTAATCAAACCAGGGAAGATACCAATCCCTATACTCATGTCCTGAGTGATCACAGTTTTCTATCCAAATACCACACTGTTACAATGTCTCTAGTTAATGCCACAATGTCACAATGTTCTAGCCAAATGCCACAATGTCACAATGTTCTAGCCAAATGCCACAATGTCACAATGTTCTAGCCAAATGCCACAATGTCATAATGTCTCTAGCTAATGCCACAATGTCACAATGCCTCTACGTTCTCATTATCATGTCCAATGCCACTTTCGATGCCACGATATTCCAAGTTCTCATTGTCATGCCACTATAGAGTTCTTGTTCACAATCCAATCCTCATGCACATAACCACAACGTTCCATCTCATATTCTATAAATCCCATGGGAGCATATAAGGAATGGAATAACCAACAAACTACTCTATAATGCATGAATGCAATACATGAACATATATGGCCAATGAAGTACATAGACATAAAAGAAAATCCTCATGTTCCGGATAGCACCCCCTACCTCTAAACAACGCCGAGGTGCGAGAATCCTAGCCTCGTGATTTTTAGACATCGCTTCGGCTCAACCCAACGAAAACAAAGCAAAAACGGTACTTTCTCTCAAGAACTCGCCGCACGCCCGTAGGAACTCCGGTTTGAGTTACCCACCGTGTCGGTTTTACCTTCAATTAGATTTTCATAAGGTTAATTTGCATCTAACCCTAGCTCATGGCAAAACCCCATTTTGAAACCCTAAAATCCCCTATTGCAAGATTACACTAAACAAACTCATGATTCATGCAATAGACAACTTAGCATCATCTAGGGTTTCCATCTAGCTAGATTCTATGAGATTTAAACCAAACTCTAGCTATATGCCATAAGAGCCCATGAAGCTTACCTCAAATAAGCTTTCTTCTGAAGCCAAGGAAGAAGAAGAGGAAAAAGCTTCAACTCCTAGCACCACTCTCCACCAACTTCTCCTCTTGGTCCAACCCGAGGAGAGAGAGAGAGAGATCTTAGAGAGAGAAAGGGTTTTCTTTAGGTTGGAAGTATGAGGGAGAGGGAGAGGGAGAGAAATGAGTGGAAACCCACTCAAATAACCCCCACATGCACACAATTACACAAAACACCCCACACAACACACTTTGCACACTGCCCAAACTGGGCAGTTTCGGCTACGGGGTCCGGACCCTGCACAGGGTTCGGACCCCGAGAGCACCCTAGCTGCGAAAATTTTTGGGACTTCACCCCAATGCTCTCCAAGGTCCTTTATACCCTCATAAGCCATTCCAAGCCTCCGAAACGCACAATAGATCTCTCCGAAGCGTTCAACACCACACTTTGGTCAATTTCGACCGAAGTTTGGTTTCGCACGTCGAGGATCCATTACCTTACACCCCTTCTCTGAAAGCTCTCCTCGTAAACATATAGGCTGGGGAAAGGTTGGAGATATCGACAACTCAAAAGACTAAACTACCCCTTACCAACTCAAAATTCTAGCTAGAGTACCGGTACTCCATTTGAATACTGATACTCGGGCCTTCAACCTGCTGCTTCGCTCACTGGGTACCGGTACTCTCCCGATGCAGTACCGGTACTCAGGCTCGGTACCGGTACGCGACAAGCGGGTACCGGTACTCAGCATCAAACACGCGTAACCTGAGAGCCTCTAGTTCTACAATCTTATTGGGGTACCGGTACTCCTCTCAGGTACCGGTACTCAATAGTGAATTCCTCCACTTTGCGGATTTCAGTGTCAGAACTCCACTCTCTCCTCGTGCCGAGTCCGTTTTGCATCTAATTTGTACCAAAACGACTCTAACTTGTCCCGACACTCTCACGACGTGTCGACAAGCCTCAGATGCTGAAGTCCCGCAAACAGCGAAGCACCAGGGACACTACATCCTCCCTTACTATAAAAAATTCAGTCCTCGAAACTTAGAAGCATACCTAGATTTCAGTGTCAGAACTTCACTCTCGCCTCGCGCCGAGCCCGTTTTGCGTCCAATTCGCGCCAAAACGACTCCGACTTGTCCCAACACTCTCACGACGTGTCGACAAGCCTCAGATGCTGAAGTTCCGCTAACAGCGAAGCACAAGGGATACTACATCCTCCCCCACTACAAAAGGTTTCGTCCTTGAAACTTAAAAGCATACCTAAACCAGGTATCTCAAACCAGTAGGGTAGGACTCTAGCTTCACCGCCTCCGGCTCCCAAATCGTTTTTCCTCGTGATTACTCTATTGCACTTTTACGTATGGTATGACCCGGTTGCGCAATTCTTTCGTCTTATTCTTTCGTCTCACGAACAAGAATCCGCATCGATCGCTCATCGTATCTCAGATCCTCGCCTAGCTCAAGTAGAGTGAAGTCAATCACGTGTGAGGGATCAAACACGTATCAAACACGGAAGTGCAACCCTGGATGCCACTGGTCCAACTCGCTCCAAGATCTTAAAAAGGCCTACAAATCGTTGACTGAGCTTTCCACGAACTCCAAATCTGCGAATCCCTCGAAACAGCGAGATTTTCAGGGAAACATGATCACCAACCTGAAACTCCAAGTCTAGTCTCCTAATATCAGCATAGCTCCTCTGTTGACTATGGGCAGTCTCAAGATGTTGTCGCACAACTCTGAACTTCTCCTTTGCCTCCAACAGAATCTCGGGTCCCAAAATCTTCCTTTCACCCATATGACTCCAATGTAGGGGTGATTGACACTTGCGTCCATATAACGCTTCAAACGGAGCCATACGAATGCTCACTTGATAGCTGTTGTTGTACGCAAACTCAACTAGTCTCAAGTGTCGATGCCACCCTCCTCCAAAATCTAGGACACAGGCTCTCAACATGTCCTCTAGAGTCTGAATGGTTCGTTCTAACTGACCATCGGTCTGTGGATAAAATGCTATACTGAAATGGAGCTGCGTACCCAAGGCTGTCTGAAGACTCCTCCAGAAATGTGAGACAAACCTCGGGTCTCTATCCGATACAATTGAGGTAGACACTCCAGGTAACCTCACTACATCCTCCATAAATTACTGAGCGAGTCGCTCCCTGTACCAAGTGGTCTGCACTGGTAGGAAGTGAACAGACTTGATAAGCCTGTTCACTGTCACCCAAATGGCATCAAATCCATCATGTGCTCTTGGTAAACGACGACATCCGTAGGTATACCGAGTCGGTCCCTGTACCGCAGTACTCTCGAACTATCCACAACAAAGTCTACTACCATTCCCCTCTCTATCTGCTCTCAAATCATCAACAAACGAGAGTCTACACTCTGTCTCTCCTTGATCCTGACCAACAGAGTGGCTGCAAAACCATAGACAACAGTCTCGCAGCAGTCTCAGGGGATACTACCTCGAGTCCAAGTCACTACAACTGCTTAAGTAGAGGCTTCTGCTGAGTGCTCAACATGCTTAAACTCTGCACTGACTTCCTACTCAACATATCTACCACCACATTTGCCTTGCCGGGGTGATACTGAATGCTACTATCATAATCCTTCAACAACCCCAACCACCGGTGTTGCCTCAGATCCAGCTCTTTTTTGGTGAACAGATACTTAAGACCGTTATAATTTGGAAGGATCTCGCAATGCTCACCATAGAGATACCGCCACCACAGCTCCAAAGCAAACACTACAGCGGCAAGCTCCAAATCATGTGCAGGGTAAGTTTCTCGAAATCTTTCTAAGGCCGGAAAGCATAAATAGTTACCTTACCATGATGTATCAGAACACAACCCAACCAGCTGTGTGACACATCTCTGAAGATCACAAATCCTCCATCCACAATTGGAGGAGCAAGGATAGAAGCTGATAGCAACCTTAGTCTCAACTCATCGAAGCTCCTCGTGTTCAGCATCATTCCGAAAGTATATCACAGTATCATCACTGAACACATTCGATTCATAAATGCAGCAGGGCATTAGTCAATCCAAAAGGCATCACTGTACACTCCTAATGCCCGTACCGAATCCGAAAAATAGTCTAGGAAACATCCTCGGCCCTCACTCTCAACTGGTGATAACTTGACAGAAGACCAATCCTTGAAAAAATATAAGATCCCTGCAGCCGATTAAACCGATCATTGCTGCACGGCAAGGATACCTGTTCTTGATAGTCACTTTCTTCAATCACAGTGTAAGTGGACCCTCGGCGCTCCCCAAGGCGATACACTGGATTTCACACCCTTTATCCATCAAATCCTGAAGTTGCGCCTTTAGCTCTCTCAGCTCTGCCGGTGCCATCCGGTAGGGTACCTTCGGGATTAGCACAGTTTCAGAAACCACACCAATCACAAGGTCAACTTCGGGGGAAAGACATCCGGGAACTCGCAAACTACAGAGATATCCTCGAGTCCCGATGCTGCCGTAGGCACTACTACCACCATCACCAGAAATCGGTGCATCGACGGCTCACTCCAAGTGGCAAATAATATACTCCTGCAGCTTCTGTACATAAACTCCTCCTGGCCTGGCTCACGAAACACCACTGTCCTAGCTTCACAGTTGATCGTCGCATAGCACCACGCAAGCCAATCCCTGCCAAGCACCACATCCAAGTCCTGCAACTACCCGAGACCCACAGGTCTGCAGACATAGTCGAAAAGCTCAATCGCATAGGACAGGATCACCTGCAAAATATGGTCGGAAATTTGCACCTCACGTGCATGCAACAGCGGTCCTATCTCTAGTACTCAACTAGCAAAAGAATGTGATGCACAGATATCAAATAATGCACGAACTCTAATACCAAAAATCAAATTGATACCTGCCACCACACGGTCTGCAGTCGTAGAATCCTCAATCTGAGCCTCATACACGCTGCCACTTGATGCCTGCTGTCGCTGCTCACTCTGCTGCGGCACTGCAACTCCCTCCGCCCGACTGTAACTCGACGACGCTCTAAAAGTCTGCTGAGGTACCGGCGGGACCAGCGCCATCAAAGGTGCTGGCGATGCCGCTCGGGGACAAGCTGCTCGTAGATGCCCTAGCTAGCCGCATCTAAAACACCGGCCCTCCTTCTGCTCACAAGATCGGGGCCAGTGCGGTCCCCCACAAATAATACACTGCGGAGTCTCCTGCTGCTGTCTCTGCTGACGAGCTCCACCAGACTGCTGTTGCCCCGAGGATCCGCGACCCTGAGAGTGTGATCATGGAGGTCTCGGCGGACACCTACTGCCGCTAGTCTGTCCTCCGTCATCTGGAACCGGGCGCTTCCTGTCCTACCTCTGCCACGGCACCATTGCCCGCTCCTGGACTGCTATAGCTCATCGCTCCACCCAGAGTGCCTGTTGCACGGATGCTCTTGGATCAACACCCGACCGCTGAGTGACAGTCTCGCACATCCTCTACAATAGCACACCCTGTTGCCTGATCACCTTTGTCAAGGCAGCCAACTGCTCTCTCAAATCCGCGGGCGCAGTCGGTCCCGCCTGCTCTGGCATCCCCGGAGGCGCGGACGGACCTCGTGTCAACGGCCGACCTCGGCGTCGATAAGGCCTCATGACTACCTGAAACCAAAACAAAGGTCAGATACAAAACACAACTCTCGACCCAATCTAGCGAAAGTCTAGAAGGTCGCCCCTGTTTCTCCTCAAAATTATCTCGTCTGCAGCCGACATAATTTCATTTGCAGAAACAGACACTCCTTCGGTCACTCCCTCCACTCAAAGAGAAGTTATACAACTCAATCGCTGATTTTTGTGATAAATCATGCCTCTGGCGTCTCGACTTCCTAAGGTCTGCCAAGCCTAGGGTTTGCTAGGTCCCAACGACCTAATACTAAGCTTTGATATCAACTTAATCTGTCACGTCCCGAATTACCGCATTTCTTCGGGCACACCAACAGACCCGCCGTATACATAAAAATATTTCGTGTATACGAAGCGATAGCTGTACCTGTGTTGGGAGCCAAATTCCCTGACCGTTGATCCGGTCAAAGATCTTCCTCGAGGAGCGTGTAGGAATAAAAAACAGCTTCTGATAGTGACCCTCGAAGTTTGCACCCTTCGATTGATTAAGCGATTCGACTGACGAGGGATCGGATCAGCCGGGTTCGAAATCTCTACAGTAAATTCGGTTCGGCTGAATGAGCCGAATGTATGGACCAAGCAAGAACTGAAGTCGGCTGAAGAGCCGAATGACTACTGAACACAGGAATTGGTCGGCTTGAAGAGCCAAATGCCTTTATATTAACTGGTAAGAAGTACAGGGGTTGAGTGTGCCGGATGGCATGCAGACTCGGTTGATCTACTTAGAACTACTCCTAGGAAAAACAGTAAATGCAGGAAAGTAATGGTTACAAGTACACTACTCCTAAAAATTGCAAAAAATTGCGAGAAAATAAAGGTAATCTTTTGTTCGTAGGAAAAAGACATCTTTTTAGGGCGTTATTTACCTATTTATAGATTGCCCTATTGATCAGTTATTGTCTTTACACGATCGGCCACTACTTCCTAATTCTCCAGACCACTTCTAGCCGATCGGAACTGCTTGCAACTGCTTACGGTTACTGTAACTTCCCTCAAATCACGTGGTTTAGGATTCTTCCGATGCTCCTGGTGCACTGCGAACCACTAAACTGAATGGAGTCTTGGTGTACCATGCGTCCGCGCCTTATTGACTGAACAATTGCCCCCTCGGCAGCTATCGAAGTAACGCTTTAGTAGCTGGCATTACCCGAGGCGTGATTGCTTTTCAAATTCCTGGTACGGTTTCGTCTCAACCGTCCACTTCTTTCTATTGCTAAAATCCCGCCATCGCTTCAATAACAAACGCAATCCGAGGCTTGTTTCTCGATCCAATTAATTTCAAATTCTCTAACGTAATCGAAGTGCGATCCTCAATTTCAAAACCCTCTGTACGGGTTACTTTCGGCCGTTCAATTCTTTTCTACAGCCACGATCTCGCCATCTATTTTTGTCTTACATGCGGCATTAATTAGGTCATCTTAATTGCCGCCGTCTATTCATCATTATAGCCGACCTCGGGACTCGCTTCGATGCGACGATTCGACGCGACGGCCAACTTTTCTTCTTCGCCAAGCTTCTCATTCCCTTTTATTATCAGATCTTTTGTCTTCTTCATCTTCTTTTGCTTTTCTTCTTCTTCTTCACATCCTTCTTCATCCCTACTTTTTGGCTTGGCCCATTTTCTTCTTCTTCTTACTTAAGATTTTTACTTCATCTTTCAGCAATGGCACCAATTCCGCCATTACCTACACGTCCATCTCTGGATTATACTCTGCTTAGATCATATCTCGAATCGGACCCTACCAGATTCATTTTGGGTCCTTCCTTTACTGAAGACCCACATGCCGATGATTTCCCTTATTCTAGTGAGGTCTTCCATTGGTGGCCACATCCATTCATTTTCATTCCTGGTACCCCTCGGCTTCAACAGGAAAAAACCTTCGAACCTGGCCAAGTGTTTCAGATGCTTATTTGACTTGGTTAGATCGAGTGGAAGCTGCCCATGGTGACTTTTGGAGGGAAGTCGGAATTTATGAAGCTATTCGGCTATCTCGGAAACCTCCTGTAGCCGACAACGTTATTTTGGCCTCTGCTCTCTGTTTCTGGTCCCCTGTTTCCAATATTTTTCTTTTTAAAGGGGGACCTTTTACTCCGACTCTCTTAGATGTAGCTGCCATCGTTGGTTTACGGCCTCATAGTGTTACCCTCTCCATGGCCTACAATCCTGATGGCGTATCTGACTTTGAGGCCCATCTTGACCTCGCTAACTTGGCTTATTCCAAGTTTCTTCGTAAATTTGCAGGTGAATCCCCTGCTCCTGTCACTAGGAAGGAACACACAGCGTTTCTCCTATATTGGTTATGTCACAATCTCTTCTGTACTCGTTTGCAGAAGATCAATCGGGATTTCATCCCAATCGCCGTTGGTTTAACTAACGGCGACAGATTAGCTCTTGGGCCTTATTTTCTTGCCTTTGTTTATAGAGAAATTTTTGATTCCATTAAACCACTACCCTCGGGAGACGGTGTGACAATCAGTTCGGGTTGTGGTGTTTTCTGGTTTTTGCAAATATTTTTGCAGATTTATTTCCGTAATTTGTGCCGAACTCCTTTGGATATGGATTCGGCTGCTCATTTTGATTCTTATGGGCTGGCTCTCGGCTGTCCCCTGCCGCTAACATCAGGCTACCATTCTGATTTTCTCTCTTATTTTATGATGTTTTACGAATCTCGCCCTCATTTCTCCATTCATTGGTCTCCATTAGCTGATCGTGTCACTGGTCCGTCTTGGCTTCTAACAAGGTATGAAGTCCTTCAAGGCGAACTCACTTCTTCTCGTGCCAGCGAGTATGCAGATGTTTGGTACTCTTTTTTGGCAACAAGGGATTTGCATATTGGTATGAAATCGCGCTCGAAACTGTTGCCTAGTACTGAGGTTTACTCGCCTCAGTTCGTAGCGCGTCAATTTGGATTTACCCAAGCAGTCCCTACTCCAGCCAAGTTCTTCATGGCCAATACTGCCGTTAACCGACCCCCTACCAAAAGTACAGCCGAAGCTGATCGGATTTCGGCTATGGGGAATTGCCTTCGGCGGTTCTTCAAATTAGTGAGCTTCAGGTCGAATTATACAGGGGTGGTAGGCTTCTGCTATACCATCACCTGGGATTTTCAGCCGATCTACAACACAAACGTACCGCCAAACAATTCTCCCAATCGGTATACTTCTTGCTTATAATTATTATTTTTTTCTTTTTATAACAATAGTTTTTTACGTATTCGTCTCTCAGCTATAACAGTACCTTTCCCAAGCAAGGATCTTCCAATTGATCCCGCCACTCCATCTGTACCGAAAGAAGAACCAGAGGAGATTTTTGATACTGCCTCTGATGTCCCACCCTCTTCTGTAATAAACTCTTATTTACTGTGACTTTTCTTTTTTTAGTCCAAGTAATGCTTATCTGTTTTTATCTGCAGTCAATTCCAGTTTCAACATCAGTCCCAGCTTCAGAAAATGGACCGATTGAAACTACACAATCTACTCCTCCGCCGCCTCCAAAGCGGCGCAAGTCAGTCGTCAAGAGACCACATTCGCATTCCTCTCAGACCGAAGGCGCTTCTTCGGCTGAAATTTTAGAGAAAAAGGCCGAAGATATACCTTCGGTTGCTATCCCAGAAGGAATAGCCGAAGAAGTACCTTCGGCTGGTGTTTCAGAAAAAAGAACCAAAGTACCATCTTCGGCTGTTGAACATGAACAAAGTTCTGTTTATACCGAGCCGATTGAGATTGAGGTAAACCAATTTAACTATCTACACTCAATCTTTTTTGTTTCTTCATCTATTTATCATTTTCTCTTAACAAACAGTCCTCTCCTGAAAGAGTCCATTTTGCTCATTCTTTGAAGACGCAGATGGATAGGCAACTCCGTAGGGAGGCTCGTCTCAAAAAGAGACAAGAAATAAAAGAAAGAAAGCTGCTCAGGAAATGAGCGAAACGCTGTCGATAGGTGATGCAGCACCACCTCTTTCTACTCCAATGCCAACAATGCCGACCACAGAGGAAGAGAATGTAAGTGTACCTTCAGAAGAAAGCTTTAAGGGAGTACGGACAGTGCCCCATTCGACTCATGAAAACCCGACATCTGCTCCTGAAGACCCTCTGTCTGCAATTCTTCATTCTCTCTTAGTTTCGAGCCCAAATTCCAATGAAGGAGATGATTCGACTACTATTGTAATGTCGACAGATACTCAACAAAAATTTGATGAGTGTCTTCAATTATATAGTCAGGGTCTCCCATCTTTGGCTCAGAACCTAGTCTTTTGCTTGCTTTAGCCGATCAATCAGATATTTCCTCTGCTACTAAGTGTTTTGTAGAGACATTATCATCTCAACTTTTTTCTTTTTTATCTCGGCAACAATCTGTGGGTGCCGAGCTTTTATCTTTGGATCAACATTTCCATCAAGTTGATCATTTTAAGAAAACTATACCTGAAGTAGCGGCTCCCATCACTGAGGCGAGCCGAGAAGATCAAACCTTAGCGAACCAGGAATCGGCTTTACAGCAGCGAATTTTAACTCTTAAGGAGGAGTTAGCTGCGGCCGAATCGACCTTATCTCGCACCTCCGAGCGTCGACTCCTCTTACAGGATCAACTAAAGACGAAGAAGGATGAAGAAGTGAAGCTTCAAGACAAGTTTTCTCAACTTTACAAAGTGCATCCTTTAATGAAACGTAGGAGACAAGCAGCGGAAACTGCTCAAGCTAATCTGATAGTCGAATGGAATCAGCTCAAGGATTTGTTATCTTGATTCGTCTTGTAATACTTTAACTTTAACTTTAATTATTCTCCCACATTGATGGGTAACACTTCTTTAGATACTTTCCATTGATTGGCTTCTCACTTTCTAACCCATCTGTCTTTTTTAAGTAATATGCATTTCCTTTTGCAACTTTGTTAACTTGAAATGGTCCTTCCCAATTTGGGGTCCATTTTTCATATGCTCGGTCTTTTCGACCGATTGGAAATATTAATCTAAGAACTAACTCACCCACTGCAAAGGACTTAGCTTTTACCTTTTTATTATATGCACCGCGCACTCGGCTTTGATAAGCTTGCAAATGGTTCAACGCCATTAGCCGAGTTTCATGTATTTCCTCCATTTCCTCGTTCATCAACGTATTATATTCATTAGCCGACAATTCATTTTGTTTTTCCACTCTTAACGAAGGAACCATTATTTCAGCTGGTATCACGGCCTCGTGGCCATATACTAGTTGGAATGGAGTCATTCCTGTTGACGCTTTTACCGAAGTTCGACATGCCCATAATACTTTTGAAAGTTTTTCATTCCATTTCCCTGGATATTTTTCGATATGCCGCTTCATAAGATTTATAATTACCTTATTTGCTGCTTCGGCTTGTCCATTCGCTTCGGCATAATAAGGAGATGAATGAAGCAATTTAATCTTCCGAGATTTCATGAACCGAATGAACTGTCCTCCTGTGAACATTGTTCCTTGATCGGTTGTAATCGTCTCGGGAATCCCAAAGCAATGAATTATGGAATCTTCTACAAAATCAATAATCTCCTTTTGAGTGACCAACCTTGCGGGTTTTAGTTCTACCCACTTAATAAAATAATCAACGGCCACTATCAAAAACTTATGACCAGCCGATGAGTTCGGCTGAATTTCTCCAATCAAATCCATAGCCCAACCTCGAAAAGGCCAAGGCTTAATTATTGCATACATCTCAGAAGCAGAAACTCTCTGCACTGATCCATGAAATTGACAATCTTGGCAACTCTTGGCATATTCTATGCAATCTTGATGCATAGTCGGCCAATAGTATCCTAAGTGCCGAATTGTCATCTTAGTCTTTTTCCTGCTAAATGAGCTCTACATAAACCTTCATGTGTTTCTCCCATCACTAATAGAGCTTCTTCAGGCCCTAAACATTTCAGTAATACTTCTTCGGCTGTTCTCTTGTAGAGCTGTCCAGTGCTCTTCTTCGAATATTATAAACGACCCTTTTATTGGGGTCTTCTAAATATTCGATTATGGACTTTCTCCAATCCTCTTTCACCTCTATAGGGGCAATAATCGGCTTTCGAACATGAACCGAAGGTAATTCATTCGCTTGTTCAGGCCCTAAACATTTCAGTAATACTTCTTCGGCTGTTCTCTTGTAGAGCTGTCCATCCAACAGACAATAGCCGAGTGCTCTTCTTCGAATATCATAATCGACCCTTTTATTGGGGTCTTCTAAGTATTAGATTATGGACTTTCTCCAATCCTCTTTCACCTCTATAGGGGCAATAGTCTTTTTTCTATTTTTATTAGACCTCGTTTTGGCTCCCTATACCCTGAAGCCGATTGGGTTAATTCATTCGCTTGTTCATTTTTCTCTCTTGTCCAATGCTGAAATTCAACTTCTCCGAAACTGCACAGCAATTCTACTGTTTTTCTTAAATAATTTTGCAAATTCTGATTTTCGCATCGGTATTCTCCACGAACTTGTTTGATCACTAATTGTGAATCACCGATGACCTTGAGTAACTTAACTTTCAATTCTTGTAAAATTTCAAGGCCAATTATTAAGGCCTCATATTTGGCTTGATTGTTCAAACAGCCGAAATCTAATTCAAAAGCAAACTGATGGGTATATTCCTTAGGAGACTGTTCAACTATTTCAGCTCCTGCTGATTCAGCTGTTCTTGAGCTGTCAAAATAAAATATCCAAGGTTGACAGCTGACTAAATTTTGTTTCGACTCTTCAATTTCAACACATGGATGATCAGCCAGAAAATCGGCTATTGCTTGTCCTTTAATGGTTTTTGCCGGAACATAATTGAGGGAGAATTCGAATAATGCTAACATCCACCTTCCGATTCATCCTCTCAACACTGGCTTAGATAACATATATTTTACCAGATCGGTTTTACATATTACCGATACTTCGGTTGGTAAAATATAATATCTTAATTTTGTACAAGAGTACTATAAGGCCAAACATAATTTTTCGATAACCGAATATCGTTTTTCGGTATCTAATAATCGTCGGCTTAAATAATAAATGGTATGTTCTTTTTTTCCTTCATTTTCTTGGGCCAATAAAAATCCAAAATTTTTCTCTGCAGCCGAAATGTATAGTTTCATCGGCTGTCCTTGTATAGGAAGCATAAGAACTAGAGGATTTGTTAAATATTTCTTTATATTTTCAAATGCTCCTTGTTGTTCCTCCGTCCAAATAAATTCTTTTTGATTTTGTAATACACTGGATCTTTGCAAATTACAAGATTCGAGTGTTTGATTTGTGAGTGGAGCCTTTCCACAGTTTTGGAGGGTTGTTGATAGTGTTCCGACCCCTGGCACGCACCCCGAGGATGTTGGTTTGAAGCTTGGTACCAAAATCCAAAAAATTGGAATTTTTGGTCAGCCCTCGGATAGCCTGCAGCAGGGCTTGTATCGGAACAAGACTGGTCTTGTACCGGTACAAGGGTTGATGGTTGTACCGGTACAGCCATCGGGCTTGTACCGGTACAGAGCCGCAGACCCCGCGACCCGAGCCTCGGGTTTGCAATTTCGTCGGCCTTGTACCAGTACAAGAGCCCGTGTACCGGTACAAGGAGGCAGATTTCGTGCAGTTTGAACTGCAGGGGGTTTTTCGCGATTGTGGGCTTTTTATAACAGCACCCATGCCCCTTAGGGCTCCTTTTGTGCTGGAACCAGAGGAGGGGAAGGTGAGTGAAGCTCCACCTTGTCCCACTTGATTTTGATCTCCATTTTTGCTTGGTTTTTGATGGATCTTCTTCTCTTTTGCCTTTTGGTGCCATTTCCACTATGGATGAAGCCTCAAGCTTGGATTTGGAGCTAAGTGGAGGATAGATCTTGGGATTTAAAGGATTTAGAGCTTGATTTGAAGCTTCTAAGAGGTGAGCATTATATTATCTTCCTCTAGATTTGAGTTTTGTTGGATTTCTTGAGATGAAACCCTAGATTGTGATATTAGGGTTTATTTTGGGTACTTTGAATCTAGGGCTTATGAAGCTAGATTGAGTGGATTAGAGGCTTCCATTAGGTTGGATTGGATGAGCCCTAGCTTCATTTTGGAGCTTTAGAGGAGATTTTTACACTAGAGGTGAGTTTTCCTCACCTATGCTTGCTTAGCTTAATGTTTGAGCTAGGTATTGTTCGTTCGGCTCGTATGACACATGTTTCTATACCTCTAGGATACTAGGAGACTAGAGGACACCCTCGTGGGAGCGCACGAGGAGTTTCGTTGTCATCGGTGGGTTTGGCTTCGTGGAAATGGGGTGAAATGGCCCCTATGCTCTTTCTACTTGTTGTAAAATATTTTTAAATNCTATACCTCTAGGATACTAGGAGACTAGAGGACACCCTCGTGGGAGCGCACGAGGAGTTTCGTTGTCATCGGTGGGTTTGGCTTCGTGGAAATGGGGCGAAATGGCCCCTATGCTCTTTCTACTTGTTGTAAAATATCTTTAAATTCATTTCTATGCTAAATGGAATATATATGAATTTTAGAGCACTTAAAATGCATGCCTTGTGTATTATGAAAATTTCACTATATAGTAGAGCTATATGAGTAGAATGCATGCATACGGCAAAAATGTTTATTTTGCAAGTAGAAAATGCATCTCTTATGAGGATTATGACTTGGAATATGTATATTGGAACATAGTTGCCATGTTTTGACATAGAGAACAAGAGTGTCATAAAGGGGCACTTGAAACTAGTAAATTATGAAACTGCAACATACAGACATATTGATTGGCCACTACATATCTGCTATATTCCATGTTGGAGACATGATGACATAGGGATAGGCCATTGAGATATTTGACACATTCCATGGTATTAGACATGAGGACTTGGTACTTGCGACAGATCGTTTGACTACTTGCCATTGTGCTCATTTGCACATGCTTGTGAGGGTCGCTCCCTACAAGCCGGCACTCCGGAGATGGCCATCGCCATTCATATTCGCCGTGCGGGACTGGGCGCCGAAGTGGATTGCCGTGGAACAGGCTCATCCCTAGGGTGGGGATGATGACTACCACGGGGCCATTAGGCTCGGCACCGGCCAGACAGCCTACGAGTGGGTCTCAGGGCCATAGACAGCCTTCGGGTGGGTCTCTTCAGATTCGACGTTATGTATCCATTATGACATGTGGACAGATGAGCACTTAGCATACTACTTGGACATTGACTAGAATAGTAAACAACGGAACTTTACTATCTCGCATTGTGAACATCATGATAGTTGGAGACTTTTACTTCATGCATAGTTGCTTTCATACTTATGCTATTTATGCTAAGTAGAGATATCATGTCGTAGTAAATTACAGTTTTACTTATCTCTCGCCTTTCTACTTTTATTGTCACTGACATCTTTTGTAGCTTCGGGCCTTGTGGTGCATTCACTGAAGTCAGTAATTGCCCACTGGGAACTATTTTTAATAGTTCTCACGCCCCCGTTTTATGGATTACTTTTCAGAGCCTTCGGCACCGGCGGAGGCACGGGATCGCGGCAAGGGGATCGCTTAGCTAGCTAGCGAGGAGCGGAGGCACGGGATCGCGGCAAGGGGATCGCTTAGCTAGCTAGCGAGGAGCGGTACTTTGTCTAGGTGGTTTACTCTTTCCTTTTTGTAGTTGAGAGAGAGAGATTTCTGTATCCATGTATAGAGACCACCTATGTACCTACTTTTAGCACTTGTATTTGGAGATTCCTATTGTATTTACTTTATGTTTTACTTAGTGGATTTACAGTTTTATCCTCATTCCTTGCTGTAGCATTTAGACATTTATTATGCTCTGATACTCCTAGATGTCTTTTATTATTGCTTTTATTATTGTTGTTTTTAGACGCCTTATGCGTTTTAGACGTATGGCGGGTCTGGGCACGTGCCGGGCGGGCTTCCGCTGGGTCCCGGGGCGTGACAGATTTTTAAGCCGAAGTAATGGAGTGAAAACTCCTATCCTACCGGCTAGATTTGATATAAATCGCCGCAAATAATTGATCTTCTCCAATAAACTTTGCAACTCTTTTTTGCTTTTTGGTGGCGGCAAGTCTGATATAGCTTTCGCCTTATTTTTATCGATTTCAATCCCCTTTTTATGCACCAAGAATCCTAGAAAATTTTCTTCTGAAACTCCAAAAGCACATTTCAAAGGATTAATCTTCAAATTATATTTTCTCATTCTTTCAAAGGTGAGCTTTAAATCTACCCAATGTTCGGCTTGTGATTTGAATTTCACAACTATATCATCGATGTAAACCTCCAATATCTTACCGATCAAATCATGAAAAATAAAATTCATTGCTCTCTGATAAGTAGCTCCGGCATTTTTTAAACCGAACGGCATGACTACTCATTCAAAGGTACCAATAGACCCTGGGCATCTAAAGGCCGTTTTAGCTACATCTTCTTCGGCAATGAAAATTTGATTATAATCGGCATGCCCGTCCATAAAAGACAGGATCTCATTACCGGCAGCCAAATCTACTAACATATCGGCTATTGGCATTGGGTATTCATCTTTAGGTGTAGCCAAATTTAAGTTCCTAAAATCAATGCAAACTCTAAGTTTGCCGTTCTTTTTACGCACTGAAACTATATTAGATACCCAATCAACATAACGGGGCGCTCTAATAAAACCGGCCTTTAAAAGATTTTCTATTTCATTTTTGATTTAGAGTACAATACTCGGCTCAAATCTACGAGCCGGCTGATTGTAAGGCTTATACCCTTTCTTGATAGGTAGCCTATGTTCTACAATTTTTTGGCTTAAACTTGGCATTTCTTCATAACTCTAGGCAAAGCAATCCTTGTACTCCTTCAGCAATTCCTTCAGCCCTTCCTGTTGTTGAGCCAAAAGCTTGGCACTAATATAAGTCGGTTGTTTGTCTTCGTCGGATCCTAAGTTCACCTCAATTAGTGGATCCTGTATTTTCAATTTTTTTTTCACCGACTTTGATAGGCGACTCTTCTAAGTTCACTTCGGTTGTTCGCCCCTTCATTTCATTTGACAATTTACTATCGGCTGTACCAGCCGATTTCATCATATTTTTCATATCGGTTTTAACAGCAAATTTTACTACCTCATCATTGGCCGTTTCGGCCGTCTTGTTACGTACTAAGTCATCGGCCTGCTGGGCCGAACTACTCACATAGCCAATCTTGTCGATCGGCTCTTCTTGCCGAAGCTTTTCTAGAGCCTCGGTTCCTAATTTTTGACATTCCATTTTAACCAGCTTAGTGGCTCTTCGGCTGGCACCATAGCTCTTTCATCTTTAGAGAGAATCAACTGCACTCCCTCTTCAGTAACTCTTACAAAAGAGATTTGGTCTGGATCAGCATCGGCCCAATTGATGTGGCCGATCTCTTCCGCGTTGATGTCCACCATTTGGGGCCCCCCTTCGGCCCAGATTTCTTCAACTTTATCTCCTATCCATTGGAATAATTTTTCGTGGAGTGTGGAAGGTACGTACTCGTTTGCGTGTATCCAATCACGTCCGAGTAGTAGGTTGTAGTGGCTATCTGCATCTACTACAAAAAATGCAGTTCGTAAAGTTTTAGAATCTACCGTAATCTCGGTCGTGAGAACTCCGCGAGCTTGTTGACCGCTTCCAGTGAAATCGGTCATGATCGTGTCAGTTGGCTTCAATTCATCCTCACCCTTGCCCAGCTTCTTAAAGAATGAGGTAGGCATGACATTGACCATTGCCCCACCATCTATCATGACTCGGCCTACTGGCCGACCTTTGATCAGGGCCCGAATAAAGAAAGGCCTCACAAACCTCGTCTGAATGGCTGAAGGTTTTTCGAAAACCGCCACATCGGCCGGTTTGGTGTCTCTTAATTGTAATTGAGCCATTGTGGCTCCTTCTTCTTCATTTGTCATCTCCTCATATCGATATACTCTGCTTTGAAAGATTGTGGCAGAGTATATACTATATTGACATCGGCTGATTCTTCATCGGCCGATTTCTCCTGAATTCTCTGTTTCTTCTCTTCAGACTCCTTAGCCGTTTCGGCTGAGGAATCGCTCTCCATCCGCGCCTCTCTCTCCTTAGGAGGCCACCTCTCTCTTGATGATTATCTCGAGAGAGGCTATTTTGTCTTCTAGCTCCCTCCTAGTCATCTTCTCCTCTGTTTTGGCCGCGGTTGGCCGTTCTATCTTTGACTTTAACCAAGGGACAGGCGATGAACCGCCCGCCTCATGATCATTCTTCATCGGACGAAAAGGGTGTGGTGGTTCATTTGGCCGTCTCCACACATTTACCTTCATCCCTTTCGCCGCCTCATAATGTTTTCTGGCCTCGGCTTGCATCCTTTGCTGCCGACGCTTTTGTGTCTTCGTTAACATCGGCCCTTGCCACCTGGTCGATGGTTTAACTTCGACTTCATGCGACTAATCTACCGGCACATTCGCCGGTACTTTCACTGTCCTCAAATGATTTTTCAAAATCTCCCTTCTTTCCTAAGGTCTCGGCCAGGGCTGTATGCCGAGCTCGTTGACTAATCTCCGACCGAGGAACTTTATGTCTCCCTCGGTCATTCCTTTGAATTCTGGTTCTAGTCTCGGCCTGGCTTGATGTTGCCTGTGCGGCCGGTACCCAGGAAATTTCTGCTTTGAGCCAAATAGTTTTTCTGGATAACTCCATCGGCTGTGATGATTCTCTCTCCGATTGTTATAATAGTCATGCAGAACTTTCTGCATCAATAGATCTTTCTTATTTTGAACCGAATCAACTTCCGGTTCGGTCTCGTTGGAGGCTTCATCTGAGCCATCCTCAGATTTGTCTTCACCTTCGAAAATTTCATCCCACTCTTCCGGAAAGGCCATCATCTCTCTCCATTCATTGCTCATCTTTTTTTCGTTGATGATGACTTCCCAATCTTTCTTTGTCATTTCGGCTTTGCACCTTATGCATAGCCGAAGCGTTCTTTTTGACATAAGCGATGTTCTCAGCGGTCTTCTTGTCTGCGACCGCCTTTCCCTTGATATCTACTATATTTACCTGCGAAGGAAATGGATTCTTGTCAATTTCCATGTTTTTGTCTTCTTGGTCGGCAAATATGAGCCGACCCTTATTTATTTCTTCCCAGATCTGCCTTTTTGCAGTCATTTTTTCTTTTCCTTTCATATTCACCACATTAACTTGTGATGGAAAAGAATTTTTATCAATTTTCATATTCTTATTTTCTTGGTCAGCAAATATGAGCCGACCTTCATTTATCTCTTTTTAAATCTGCCTCTTAAAGGCAGTACACTCATTCGTCTTATGGCTTCATGAATGGTGCCATTTGCAATATCTTCTTCTTTTCAACTCTTCAATAGATCGGTCTAATTGACCCTCCTGTAATTGAATTCTTCCATCCTTTAGCAATCGATCAAAAATTAGATCGGTCTTTAAAACATCAAATGAATATGTGTATGCCGACACTCGCGCCTTCGCCTCACTTGACTTAGCATGCTTTAACAAGGCACATTTATATGGTTGGCGGTTTCTAACCATCTCGGCTGCACATATTTCGGCTTCATCAGCCGAATCTTCTACCTCTTCAGACTAATTCGGCTCCTCATGAGCCGAAGACTCTTCAAGAAAGGAGATATTTTCTCCTTCCCTTTGTTCCACTCTTTGTTTCGGATCCATCTGGGCCGATTTTCATTATTCTCTTTTCGGAATTGCTCATATTGAGCAACCCGAACCCCCAAATCAAAAAGATTTGGGAAGTACTTATTTTCAAAGTGATCTTTAATTTTGAAGTGTAAGCCGTTAAATGCCATTTTGGCAAATTTCGACTCCAGCATTCTGACAAAGCAACGGCTCCTGACCGTTTTGAATATGTTCAAATATTTTTCAACCGATTCGCCTGTTCTTTGTTTGAACTGGGCCAAATCGGCAACCGATAATTCTAGCTCGGTTCTATAAAATTGTTCATGAAATTTTTCTTCTAATTCGTCCCAATCTCGGACGGAATTAGCCGGCAGACTTGTATACCAAGTGAAAGCCGTTTTTGTCAAAGAGGTATTAAATAACCTCAATTTTAAAAATGGATCTGTCGCGGCTTCTCGGCATTGTGCCGTGAACCGTGCAACATGTTCGACCGTATTTTCGGTCTCATCTTCTGAAAACTTGTCAAATTTCGGCATTTTCTAATTTGCCGGGTATGGATGCTCTGCATCTATATTTGCAGGGTATGGTAATCTAAATACGGGCCGCATTGCCGGCCTTGCGCCTACTCCGAAAGTATTTCGGATAGCTTCTTCTATTTGCGCATATATTTCATTATTGATCCCCTGTAAAGGGACTTGCGCTTGCGCTAGATTCGGTCCTTGTGGTAGACCAAAATTTTGTGCCACAGGATTAACCCCTTGTACATTTGGGGCCTGCCCCCCAGGCCTAGCCCCTACATTTTGGGGCTGATATGCTGCCATTGGCGGAGGAGGTAGTAATCCCCACTTTATTTTCGGTTGTTGACCGGCGTTCACACCAGCCGGCCTATAGGCAGCTTGAAATAGTGCCCCACGGTATTGGGGTTGACCATTTACCGGTGTTACAGGATTTTATAACACTGGTGTAATCACAGGTCCTTGTAAGCCTGTTATCGGTTGTTCATTACGAGTTAATAATTATCCTATTCGGGCAATATTCTCGTTAGAGGCCGTGATCGCGGCCAATACTGAATCCAATCGTGCAGTGCTAGCAAGACTATTTTGGTCCAGAACTTGTAGGACCCGAGTCATTTGCCCAAGCGCTTGAGCCAAACTAGGCTCTTGTTGGCCTGATTGACCACTAGTCTCACCCTCAGCAGGTAAGACTGCCTGGCGTTCCCCAGCATTATCTGAATTGCTGGGTTGTTGATCGCTCCTAGAAGTTCTAGGAACGGTTCTATTACATAGATTCATGGCATTATCATCAGCCATTATCTTAACACAAAAATAAATTTACCTTAAAGAGGTCCCACCGGGCGTGCCAAAAATTATTGGGAGCCGAATTCCCTGACCCTTGACCCGGTCAAAGATCCTCCTCGAGGAGCATGTAGGGATAAAAAACGGCTTCTGATAGTGATCCTCGAAGTTTGCGCCATTCGATTGATCAAGCGATTAGGATGACGAGAGATCGGATCAGCCGGGTTCGAAATCTCTATAGTAAATTTGGTTCGGCTGAATGAGCCGAATGTATGGACCAAGCAAGAACTGAAGTCGGCTGAAGAGCCGAATGACTACTGAACACAGGAATTGGTTGGCTTGAAGAGCCGAATGCCTTTATATTAACTGGTAAGAAGTACAGGGGTTGAGTGTGCCGGATGACATGCAGACTCGGTTGATCTACTTAGGAACTACTCCTAGGAAAAATAGTAAATGCAGGAAAGCAATGGTTACAAGTAGACTACTCCTAGAAATTGTAGGAAATTGCGAGGAAATAAGGGTGATCTTTTGTTCGCAGGAAAAGGACCTCTTTTTAAAGCGTTATTTACCTATTTATAGATTGCCCTATTGATCAGTTATTGTCTTTACACGATCGGTCACTACTTCCTAATTCTCCGGACCACTTCTAGCCGATCGGAACCGCTTGCAATTGCTTGCGGTTACTGTAACTTACCTCAAATCACGCGGTTTAGGATTCTTCCGATGCTCCTGGTGCACTGCGAACCACTAAACTGAATGGAGTCTCGGTGTACCATGCGTCCGTGCCTTATTGACTGAACAACCTGTAATCAAATTATAGCTACAACCAGAGTATAGAGCTACTACACTAAAACATGAATATATATAAAAAATACGGTTCATAGTACATACATAACCAACTCGCTCCAGCGAGTAAACTAACAAAAGGTATGTACATGAACCCAAAATATCTCAAACTACCTGTTAAGGGTACTCCTCTAGTACGGCGACACGACTGGTAAGGATCTAGATCGCGACTCCCTTCCCGCGGTCGGAAAAAGCAACAGCAGCAGCCGCAGACGTAGGCTCTGCAAAAAAGGGTCAACAACTGGGTGTGAGAACTATTGCAAAATAGAGTAGTCCTCAGTGGGTACCGTCACCGACCTCAACGGCTCGCCCATTAAGTCTATAGAAAAGTGTGCAAGAGATAGTAAGGAAAGATAAAAACCCTACAGCTATATGTCACTATACTATCGCTAACCAACACTGGCTATCTGTAGATAGGAAAATGCCACACTCTGACCAAAACTCACTAGGGACTGTGCTACACCCGTCCCGCTTGTTGAAACTACCTCGTACACCATCCCGAGAGTAGTTGGTGGAGAAAATCTCTCTAGGGATTGCAATACGCCCGTCCCACCTGTCTAGGCTACACCGCACAAAACCTCGAGAGTAGTCGGTGGAGAAATCTCTCTAGGGACTGCTATACACCCGTCCCGCCTGTCTAGGCTACACTGTACATCACCTCGAGAGTAGCCAGTGGAGAAATCTCTCTAGGGACTGCGATACGCTCGTCCTGCCTGTCTAGGCTACACCGTACAGTACCTCGCGGAAGTGGCCGTCCAAGTAGAAAGGTCCAACAGGACTGCTGTGACTCAATACACGTCACAGTCTCACTAAGTGTAAAGGAAAGCGTCACGATCTACCACTAACCCAACCTCACACGGGCTACCCAAACGGACCCACCCTGACTGTATCCAGCTACGCTGTACACCACCCACTAGGGTGGCCAGCACAAGAACTGTCCAAACAAAAACTGCGACCTTATCGCACTGAAACCTCATTCCAGAATGGCATTCGTGGGCGCGACCCAACCGAGTTTACAAGTGTCTCTACCAAGTTCATTCAGGCCCTCACAGGCTGTAATCATTGTAAATGGGCTAAACTGGTCTAAGTCACTATAAAATGGTCAAATTGATCTAAGTCACCCAACTCACGTGCCCTTGGCACAATCATATGCAAAATACAGAAATCTGGGTCCATCGTCAACTTCGACGGCGCCCGACGGCCCAACACAGCCTAACTGTACTGTAACAACACACTCGGCTCCTCAGGACGAGCGTAAACTCAACCTACACTCATCCGAGTATCCACCTCTCACTAACAGCGGTGATACGAAAATCTGGGTCCACCATCAACCCCGACGGCACCCGACAGCCCAAACGCTACTGTACAACAAGCTCGGCCCCTCAGCGCAAGCATAAACTCAGCCTACTCTAAGCTGGGTATCTACTATGCACTAACAGCGGAGATATAAAAATACAATAGCTCCTGTAAATAAATCTGGTAACTTTCAGAAAAATGACAGTGTAGGATCTAATATATTTTCTCCTAAGTCAATTCCAAGTCCAACAGGTGTAAAAATCACTAGCTTAACTCCAAATTCAGATTTTATAGCATGATATACAAATTCCATGAATTCGAGTACTAGCAGGATAAATCAAACCAATAAACACATGTTGACGATGTTAGGACTTAGGAGGAAATCCGACGATTTTGGTAAACATCAACCCACCTCGAAAAGCTTGTCCAACCACGGCGAGAAGTCGAAAGAAGGGAACCCACGCGCTCGACCGACGTCCGACGGCGCAACCACGACACCCACGTGCACGAACGGCCCTCCGGAGCAACGTCGAAACCGAACAAGCTCGAGCCGCGCCCTCCTCAACGTGCGGTGTCCACCAACTAGAGAGAGAGAGAAGGAGAAAGAGAGAGTTGAGAAAATCCCCTTCTCTGAAAGCTCTCCACGTAAACTTATAGGCTGGGGAAAGGTTGGAGATATTGACAACTCAAAAGACTAAATTGCCCCTCACCAACTCAAAATTTCAGCTGGAGTACCAGTACTCTATTTGAATACCGGTACTCGGGCCTTCAGCCCGCAGCTTCGCTCACTGGGTACCGGTACTCGCCCGATGCAGTACCGGTACAGAGGCTCGGTACCGGTACGCGACAAGTGGGTACCGGTACTCAGCATCAAACACGCGTAACCCGAGAGCCTCTAGTTCTATAATCTCACTGGGGTACCGGTACTCCTCTCAGGTACCGGTACTCAACACTGCATTCCTGCGCTTTGCGGATTTCAGTGTCAGAACTCCACTCTCGCCTCGCGCCGAGTCCGTTTTGCGTCCAACTTGCGCCAAAACGACTCCAACTTGTCCCAACACTCTCACGACGTGTCGACAAGCCCCAAATACTGAAGTCCCGCGAACAGCGAAGCACCAGGGACAGTACAATATATGTATAAAATTTAATATATATAATACTTAATATAAAACACAATAATTAAATATTAATACATAAAGGATAAAACTTAATAAAATAAATAATATATCAAATTTAATTAATTTATATTATATAATAAATTTTAAGTATAAATATATTATCATAATAATAATATTTATATTAATTTATATTAAATAAAGAGAAGAATAATGTTGTTCTCAATTTTTCTAGGAACAACTTTTATCGGGTTATTCTGAAACAATCCAGAACAATCCGTTTTGACCCGTGGGGATATCCTCTTTTGTTCCGAAATATCTCTCATATCAAACATAGCCTTAGGATAGAGGTCCCTTTGCAGTAAAGGTTTTCGTGAACTGAGTTGGGTTTGGATAGTTGATATATTGTACATGTATCCTAAAAAGAAATGAGTAAAAAAAAATATAGGGTAAATTGCATTGTTACTTTCTGAACTTTTGGCAGAATTTTACTTTGCCCCCAAACTCCTAAAATAAACATCTAGCATTCTAAACTCTAATATTTCATTCGTGTTATCCCTTCTGTCAGTTTTCGGTTAACGAAACTTGACTGAAAACTGACGGAAGGGATAATATGAATAAAATATTAGAGTTTAGTGTGTTAGATATCCATTTTAGGAGTTTGGGGGATAAAGTGAAACTCCATCAAAAGTTCAGAGGGTAACAGTACAATTTATCCCCTTTTTTAATCAAAGAGTATTTAATTGTATCAAAGTGAGAGTTTCAAGAAAAAGATATTAACAAAATAGAAAGAAAAAAGCAAATGGATTGGACCGCTTACACATGGTGCCCTACCGATATTTGAAGAATGAGATGATATTCAGTATCTTTTAATCTAATATCACTAATTTATTTTGTAAAAATTTAATTTAGTATAAAATAGTATTTTTTACTTTTATATTGAAAATTTCTAATTGGTTAAAAAGAAGCACAAAAATTAGATTTTAGGCTACAATAAAATTACGTTGCATGGTTTCATAGAAAATAAGTGCATTCTCTAGAATAATGCTTCTAGAGATAAAGGGGACAAACAAGTACTATAGAAAATTAACTGAGAATTAAAATTTCTATATCCGAGTGAGAATACTTATTGTAAATCAATCACATTAGCGAGTACATCAGAAAAGTAGGGTGTTCGAACATTGTAGCTAGTTAGTGTCACTCTTTTTTTATTTTTAAGTCACTTTAATTCATTTCTTTTGCTTTTATTTTATTACAATAAAATGTAAGGTAAATTATAATATGATTTATTTTAGAATAAAAAATATATATATAAATTCAAAATTAAGAATGATCACGAACTTGAGGGTCAGTAGTCAATCCATAAATAACCTATTCTAATGAAATAATTTATAGTCAAGAGTGCTACGGGATAAATTGCATTGTTACCCCTTGAACTTTTGGCGGAGTTTCACTTTATCCTCCAAATTTCTTAGAAGGACATCGAATACTCTAAACTCTAATATTTCATTTATCTTATCCCTTTCGTCAATTTTCGGTTAATGGAGCTTGACGGAAAGCTGACGGAAGGGGTAATATGAATGAAATATTAGATTTTAGGATGTTAGATGTCCATTTTAGAAGTTTGGGGGGTGAAGTGAAACTCCGCCAAAAGTTCAGAGGGTAAAAGTGTAATTTACCCAAAAAATATATATATACCCTAACCATTTAACTTCGGATCGGGTTTGAGTCTGGATGCTTAAGATAATAATATACCCATCGGGTCTATTTGAGTGAGTCTGGATAGTAACGACCCATATACTACCCGCTTAGGACCGGATATGGATCGGATACAAGTCGGGTCAAGATCGAGTACGAATACCCGTATCCTTATATTTTTTATAAATTTTATTAAATAGTTTATGGACAAATTATAAACATCTCACTGTAGAAAACTCTCATTCTAATTAGTTGCACCGTCTAATAAAAGTTGTTCAAAAGAAAGATTCAAGCAGTAAATAGCTAGAGTTAAAAAATAAAGAGTAAATAAAAAAAAATAAAGGTAAACTTCAAATACCAACCCTGTGGTTTCGCACTTTCTCACTTTAGCCCGTGTGGTTTAAAATGTACCAATTTAGTACCATGTGGTTTCATTTTTCTGTTTTCGTTGGCTCTTTTGTTAACATTTCGTTAAATTATATACAAAAAACTTCAGATATCTCACCTAGATTTATTGAATATTCACTTTAGTATATTTTAGTATTAACTTTGTCACTGGTTTAACGAAAAAAAATTAGTGGAGGGGATAATAAAAAGAGAAAAATGAAACCACGGCATACTAAATTGATACTTTAAGCCACAGAGTACTAAAATAAAAAAGTGCGAAACCACAGGGATGATATTTGAAGTTTTCCAAAAAATAAAAAAAAGAGTAAACAGAATGATTAAGGTTTTCACTAGGATATACATAGAAATCCTTCAACTATAAGTCTTATTGAAATTGATCCCTCAACTTTAAATTTTTTTGTTTACTATCGAGTATTTCACCATGTCCGGGTCCGGGTCCGGATCCAAATCTAGATTTGAAAACTCTTCCGGACCCTACTCCTTAAAAGGTCGGGTTCGAATCAGGTTTAAGTCGGGTATGGATATAAAATATTTAGACCCATACCAAAATTTTAATGGGTAATTTTTTATTCGTATATTATTTATTTTTTATCGGGTCCGAATCGGATTCGGATAGGATCCGGATAGGGTCCGGATGGATATCTGATAATTTGGACGGGGATGTCAATGGGTATGAATACCCGAAATTTTATCCGAACCCGAACCCGAATAAAACAGATATATCCGACGCTAAATGGATATGGATTCGAATATGGCTATCAAAAATAGAAATTCGACGGATATGGATTTGGATATGGATTTTGACTGTATCCGACCTGAACCCGAATCCGAACCCGACCCGAACCCGAATTTATTATGTATTATATATAATACATATATAAAAATTTGATGTTATATTTGAATTTATATTTTAAAAATTTAGATTTAATATAATATATTTTGAAATATTAAATAAAGAAATAATTTTGGATTCAAATTTTCGGGTTCGGGTTCAGGTTCGGATTTCGGATTTTTGGTCGGGTTCGGGTTTGGATATGAATTTTTAAAATCCGTCGGATTCGAATTCGGGTTCGGGTCTCGGGTTTGGAGTCAGGTTCGGGTTCGAATTTTTAAAAATTCGTCTCGAATTCGACCCGTTCACATCTCTATTTTCTCTGCAGTGATATTCGTTCGAAATAAGGGCTTGTTTGGTTCATTTATTTTGGGTATGGAACGGGAATCGGTTTGATCAAATCCGGTTAATTTTGTTTGGTTTGCATGAATCGGTTTGGGATTTCTATTCCGGATTGGAATGGGAATGGCCCATTAGCCTTCAACTTGATTCCGGTCTTCTAGCCCGAATTGAGATTTCAATCCAAAAGCCCAAAGCCCATGTGACCATCTCACCCTCCTTCTCTTCACCCATTTCTCATCAAAAAATAAAAAACCTATTCTCTCTCAAAACCCTATTCCTAACCCACATCAATAGAAGTTTTTAAAAATAAATTTGATTTTTTTTTTGGAAAACTTATTAGAGAATAGTATTATATTTTTTATAAATTTTAAATAATATAAATTTATATTTGAGAGTAAAATTAGTATTATAGTATNGTTGTTTTTAGACGCCTTATACGTTTTAGACGTATGGCGGGTCTGGGCACGCGCCGGGCGGGCTTCCGCTGGGTCCCGGGGCGTGACATAAGCACCTTGTCTCTATAAGATATTATGCTCTTTGGGAAACCATGTAACTTGTATACAGTGTCCACAAACAATTTAGCCACCACCTGAGCTGAAAATGGGTGCCTGAGAGAAAGGAAATGAGCATACTTGATCAACCTATCCACCACTACCAGAATAGTGTCTTTGCCTTCTGACTTGGGTAGAGATTCTATGAAGTCTAGGCTAATGTCCTCCAACACTTGACTGGGAACAGGGAGTGGCTGTAATGAACACCCAAGGGCCTGACCATCAATATTGTTTTGAGCACAAATTGCGCACTACCTAACCAAATTCTCCACATCTTTCTTCATTCCCACCGAATAAAAATGTTGTTTAAGTCTCTTATAGGTATGATTCTTACCTGAATGTCCCCTAAGAGGAGTGTCATGGAACTGTCGTAAGAGTTTGAGCCTTAATTCATCTGCAATGCCTACACAAATCTTACCCCTGCACCTCAAGATCCCTTATTTAAATGTATAATCTTCTTAGACTCCATTATTTATAGTTAATTGCTCGATCAAGTCTTCGTAATGCTTATCCCCCTTATAACTAGCTTCCACCTCTAAGATCCATTCAGGTACTATAGTTGTGATGGATTGTAACCACCCTTCCTCTAGATACTTAGAGAAAGTGCATCCGCAGCCAATTTCTCCCTTCCCCTCCTATAAGCAATGACATAGTTGAAACCCATGAGTTTAAGCATACCTTTTTGTTGCATGGGCTTAGTTATCTGATGCACCAACAAGTGCTTTAAACTCTCATGATCTGTTTTAATAATAAAGCTTCTAGAAATCAGGTAATGCCTCCATTTATGGATAGCCATCAGGATAGCTAAAAACTCTTTCTCATAGGTTGAAAGTCTCAAGTTCCTCCCCTTAATAGCTTTGCTTCCTCCTATGATAATACAGCCCCTATTCCACTACCACTTGCATCCACTTCCAATACAAAAGGCTTGGTAAAATCTAGCATAGTTAAAATTAGAGCTATTATGTAACACACTGGACCTTTGCAAATTGCGAGGTTCGAGTGTTTGGATGTATTTCGAGACCCGTCAAAAGCGGGTCTCCCTGGCCAGAGAGGGGTCGTCCCTGGCCAGAGAGCGACGCTTGGGCTTTTTGGTCGCAAGCCCTTGGCCAGAGAGGGACGCGCCCTGGCCAGAGAGTGACGCTTCTGCGCAAGCCCTTGGCCAGAGCGGACGGTCCCTGGCCAACGGAGTCCGACGGAGTTGTGACGAGTGACCCCCTTGGCCAGAGAGGAAGGTCCCTGGCCAGGGGCTCTCATTTTTGAGAGTCCTGAACAGGTTTCAAGGTCTAAAGCTTGAAAAGCCCAGCCCTTTGTAAAATGTTGGGAGGTGGTTCACACCTTTTCG